>NC_091062.1:133723059-133755559 GCF_000393655.2 Nicotiana sylvestris | reverse complement strand
TCAATAGTTGAAGTAAGAGGTATCCTACATCTAAACCGAATTCTTTCTGGTTAAAGAATCTCTTTCTAGTTGCTCTGGAACAATTAGGAGATTCTCTGTGACGACCCGACCGGTCGTTTTGAGCTTTTTCATTTCGCTCGCCAGTTTTCGGGCATGACTTGCCCCGTGTGATGTATTATGACTTATGTAAATCATTGGTTTTGGTTTTCAGGGTAATCAGAATGAAATTTTGAAGAAAACAGTTCTCAGTTGAAGCTTGAAATTCGAAAGGTTTGACCAAGATTTGACTTATTTGTATATGATCTCGGATCAAAATTTTTATGGTTGGGTTAGCTCCATTAGGTGATTTGTGACTTAGAAGCGTGATCGGAATGCATTTTGGAGGTCCGTGGAAGGTTTAGGCTTGAATTGGCGAAAGTGAGATTTCGACATTTTCGGTTGATAGGCGAGATTCTGATATAGGGGTCGGAATGGAATTCCGAGAGTTGCAGTAGCTTCGTTGTGTCATTTGGCATGTGTGTGCAAAATTTCAGGTCATTTGGACGAGATTTGAAAGACTTTTGATCGAAAGCATAATTTAAGAGTTCTTGGAGTTCGTAGGCTTGAATCCTATGTTAAATGGGTGATTTGATGTTGTTGTAAGCGTTCTGAAGTGTTGAACAAGTTTGAACGATGTCATGGGATGTGTTGGTACAATTAGTTTGAAGTTTCAGGGGTCCCGGGTAGGTTCCGGGATGTTTTAGGCCGAAAATCATTATTGTAGCAGGTCTAGGAGGGTTGCAGGCCTCGGAAACCAAATCGACCGCGGTCCGCACAAGCCAGTGCGGTCCGCGCAAAAACAACCGCGGCCGCACATGCCTTCCTCTACAGTGATAGGCCTTAGTATTTTGGCCATAACTTTTTTCTACAGATGTCAAAATTGAAATATCTTTATCTTTATGTAAACTAGACACGAAGGGCTACAACTTTAGTTTTGAATCATCTTGAAATTCTTTGTATATCAAAAGATATGAGCTTCCGAAATAGGACCAGCGAATCGTTCCCCACCGCGGTCGCACACCATTTGTGCAGTACGCATGACACCTACCCCGACCTCACTTCTTTTTGTGCGGTCCGCACAGCACATACCGCGGCTGAACTTCTTTTTGTGCGGACCGCGCGGGTGGTTTCCGAGGCCTGCAACCCTCCTGGACCTGCTACAGCTATGATTTTCGGCCTAAAACATCCCGGAACCCCTGAAACTTCAAACTAATTGTATCAACACATCCCATGACATCGTTCAAACTTGTTCAACACTTCGGAACGCTTACAACAACATCAAATCACCCATTTAACATAGGACTCAAGCCTACGAACTCCAAGAACTCTTAAATTATGCTTTCGATCAAAAAATTTTCAAATCTCGTCCAAATGACCTGAAATTTTGCACACACATGCCAAATGACACAACAAAGCTACTGCAACTCTCGGAATTCCATTCCGACCCCTATATCAGAATCTCGCCTATCAACCGGAAACGCTGAAATCTCAATTTCACCAATTCAAGCCTATACTTTCCATGGACCTCCAAAATGCATTCCGATCACGCTCCTAAGTCCCAAATCACCTAACGGAGCTAACCCAACCATAAAAATTCCGATCCGAGATCATATACAAACAAGTCAAATCTTGGTCAAACCTTTCGAATTTCAAGCTTCAACTGAGAACTGTTTTCTTCCAAATTTCATTCCGATTACCCTGAAAACCAAAACCAACGATTTACATAAGTCATAATACATTACACGGTGCAAGTCATGCCCGAAACTGGCGAGCAAAATGCAAAAGCTCAAAACGAACGGTCGGGTCGTTACATCCTCCCCCACTTAAACATACGTTCGTCCTCGAACATGTCCAGAGTTGTTCTAAAAGCCAACCAATTGCTGAATAACCTTACCTTGCATATATCCGGGGTGATCCCACATCACCCTATCTCATATAGGTCCAATAACACATTGTAGCTGAAATTTCACAACCCAATCTAGCCCTTAAACCATATAACCACATTTCCACTTCTAAAATCATCGACACGATCAGAATTTCACATTTATACTGTGAATAAGCCCGAACCAGCTGTAACCAACCATACCTACACCCTCGGATGCCGTTTCATGATAAACCACATAACTCAAACGCTTGTATCGATAACTTCTATTCATAGCAGTTGCCCACAACAACCGAATACCAGTAGAAAATCTCTTATCAACTAAAATCTCATTCAGCACTTTTATATACTGCCAATGATCACTAAGACACGCGGAAAGCCATAACCATTTCCCAGATCAACCATTCGTGAAGCCACTTCTTCCTTAGCAAATACCACAGCAAATTTCCGAACCGAAGCTCGATACTATCCTTCCAACATGCTAAAATCGCATCCGTTCGTATTTATTAATGATCCCCAACGATCTCCTCTAATCCAACACATTACTCTGGTGACATGACACATCCATACATGCCTAAGCCATAACTTGCACAATACATGCACCACTACGCAACAGTCCGAACATACTCAAATCATGAAAATGACTCAAATGAAAGAGTTGTACCACGAGTTCACCGGTACCACCACAACACAAGGTTGAGAACCCGTCTCACATCATAGGAACAGAACACACGAATCTAACCCGCAAGGTCATACCTCCACATAACTTTGTTGCGATGTGCGATTCTATCCAACACTGCTCCACATGAACCACCTTAAGTCACTATGCTCGAAATCGACAACCACGCACAATTCGATGTCTGGAACCGAAGCAAATCATCATACCCACGGTGAAACAAATAACATATAACACAATAACCCGAAAGGATATAACCGATATGCCCAATCACTCTTCCCGCTCGACTTCCACTATGAAACCCCAATAGAACCGCACCATATGTACCTATAACCAACAAATCATAACATTTCTCAACACAGAAAGGTAACTCATGGATCTCCCCATATTACTAATAAGCTCACTAACAATCGAATCAACACACCCCTCACAGTATAATTCGGAGCCAACCAAGCTGGCTCAAATTAGAACACGCATCCACATTGGTCTGCCAACGAGCTCCTTATCACAAAAATCCCGGAGTTGCTCTTCAACTCCTTTAACTCTGTCGGTGCCATACGATACAGTGTCCGACATCAAATCAATACCGAAATCAACAACCTTGCCCGACGACATGCCCAGCCACAAGAAACATATCCGAAAATTCCCTCACCATCGGAACTAAATCAATGGTAGGAGCCTCTATACTGACATCCATCACGAAAGCCCAAATAAGAAAGACAACCTTCCCAACCGTCCGCTGGGCCTTCGAAATATAAAACTACTCCACTAGGGCATAATCCTACGGACCTCACCACTCAATCCGTGGCATTTTCGGCATAGCCAACAACGTCACCTTAGTGCAATAGTCCAGAATGATACAATACAAAGACAACCAGTCTGAACCCAATATCACATCCAAAATCTAACATACCAAGCAACAAAAGATCCGCTCGGGTCTCCAAATCCCGATAGTCACTAAACAGTGCCGATACACACGACTCACAACCACCATATAGCCTGAATATGAGAACTTCCCATCTCCAACTCCATATGGCCCATGAATCAACATATCTAGTTCCAATTTCGCCGTCCGAATACATACCACACCTCAAATACCCAATCATTCCACGAGAGAAAATCTAGAATTCCTCTATGCCACCAAGCAAACTCGAATATCAATAGTCGATTTAACAAGAAAATGCCGCAATACTACCGAAGTATCATCAAGTTAATCACATTGCCCTTTCTAAAACATATGCCCTCGTCAAATCACCCCAAATTAGCAATACCATTTCCTTAATCATCCGAAGACCCTTTCTCTAATTATCTGAAGCTCGTTCCTTTAATTATCTAAAACTGCCCGCCACCTAAGAGTTGTGACCTTGCCTTCAGATCCGAACCACAACCTTACACACGCGATTCTCAATCCTTCACAACATACCGCATAACCCATACCATCCTAGGATAACCATGAGAACTTCATATCCTTTTCGAACCACAAGCAACTATGCATTCCACTAGCCAAGAACTCCCCATTGATCCCATCTAGAAGAGAACCACTATACATCCCATGCTACCCACTCTAATAGGAAAAATATACCTCTCTAACTGTGGTGGAAACCATGTAGAACTCCCCGAATTCCTTTTGCACAACACTAACTCATTAGGACCGAATCCTTCTAACTCAACCGAGCTACGCATGTCACTAAAATCCAAAAGAATTGCCGCGAAACACCTGCAGAGACTCGTTACCTCGAAAACACCCAAGGAACTAATCATATCCTTACCATACCGATCTGGCCTACTACCACGCTATCCCATCTATTCGAGTTTCCCTCTGATCTACCATTAGCTTGACACTTCTTCTTGCTACAACGCCACAATTCCTCAACCCAGACTCACCACGCGAGACCCAAGCATGAAACCACATTGTCTAAGGCTTATAAGCCGCTGAGTACTCTCTTCAATGTTTTCAAAAGCACCACGTTCAAAATACCTACCCCGAAGGGAGTTCCTGCGAATCTGGAACCATTACCTTCCTAATACTAATATATAGAATCTCATAGTTAATGTAGAACGTACCATAAGTCTTGACATCTTCCAAATGAAAACTCAGTTCCTAACCACATATACAACTTTAAAATACCCAATTGCTACATGTAGAACCTTGAGCACATTAGAACCATTCTCGAGAGTTATTCAATCTATTCAAGTGCAATTAGTCTGATCAAATGAACCGAACAACCCATGATCATTGCCACTCCGACACCGCAAAATGTAACCTCATCCCAATACAACCAAGTAGCTTCCTGCTCTATGCACCGAGCATTCTCGCCAATAAAAACTCAAGACATCCCATGATTCTCACACACCTATGAAGCATAATATAATCTTCGTAAAAATTTTCCTTTACTCGAGCCATCCTCGGTCTCAATTTCCGCAAGCCATAACTGGTTCACCAGCATGCCTCAAACTGGAACCAACATAGCACCTAACCGTGCAATCGCCTAATCAATAGCAGGCTCCCCCACTTGGCTCGAAGCCATAGATCATCACACACTTAATAACTCATAACGATTATACTCTATTGATGCCATGATACCATAGTGAGATTAAACTCAAATCTTTTATAAGCTTGTGAAAACATAGATCATCTAGAATTTTAACTCTTCTGTAAATCTCGCATTCCACTCTCGCAACAGTTACTCCCACTCTCTAAGAAACCCAATTTAAATTGCAACACATATCCTTCACTTGCAAATGAGATCTTCTAACAAACACCTAAGGATCGTACCACCTCAGAACATTTTGCAGGAGACAACCTACCTGTTTTGCCTCTAACTAACATTTTTGTATACCTTCCACCGTCATAAACTGTACACAGTCACTGAGTCTGAACTGATACCGCAACATGAAATTTACTTCACTCACAATTGGGAAACATGAAAAGATCCTTCACATGCCCATAACTCGGGGCTATACCTCGAATCAAGATGGAATTCAAGCACCTAATAGTTCTTCTATCCTCTAGCAGACCTTCTCATCGCTTCCAAATCGTGTGGATACACCTCGTAGTACCAACATACTCATCACAAAGTTATCCAGCCATCACTTCCACTAGTAGGGACAATACAAAACATATACGTTCAAAAATACTTGCTCACATAATCAGCACCTCGGTGCTCAAGTTACAGGCAAAGATCCGGCCTCAAGTCCTCCAGACTGGCCCAACATCAACTCACAGAGATCACATATCGCCCCTCGATAAAGGAATCACAAGCCATCGAGGCACATCTGATACTGAGCGCTCATGCGCGCATATGAATACGTGGAAGGAATTCAAGAGTTACTTTTCAAGCTGAATCAAGGACGCACGATTAGAATTCAAAAATGTGAAGTTTTCCTAAAGGTTCTGCAGCCTCTCGAGGATAAATACAGACGTCTCCGTACCGATCCGCGAGACTCTACTAAACCTGGTCATGACTCGTGAGACCTATGTAACCTAGGCTCTGATACCAACTTGTCAAGTTTCCAAAAAGGTAACCTAGGGTCTGATCCAAAAAGGTAAAGATATCGCAATTTGGACATCTTTAGAAAAAGTTATGGCCAAAATACTAAGGCCTGTCACTGCAGAGGAAGGTCTATGCGGCCGCTGTTGTTTTTGTGTGGACCGCACTGGCTTGTGCGGACCGCGGAGGCTGAAATCTGAGGGGTACTCTATAAATACGAGGTTTTGGATTTTATTTAATATTTTGACCTAGAGAGCTCGGATTTTTCGAAGGTTTTTCAAGAAATTCATCGGGGTAAGTGATTTTAACTCAGATTTGGCTAGAATGCATGAATCTATCACTGAATTCATCATTTAATTCGTGATTTGGGATGGAATTTGGGAAGAAAATTGTGAAACCTTCAAAAATGTAAGATGATGATTTGAAGGACCAAATGGTATCGGAATTGGATAATTTTGGTATGGTTAGACTCATGAGGGTATGAGGATTCTGAAAATATAAATTTTACCCGATTCCGAGACGTGGGCCCGGGGCTCAGGTTTTGCTAATTTCGGGATTTTTGATATTTTTCGAATGTTTTCGCTTGGGCTTTGTTCCCTTAGCATATTGTGATGTATTCGTTCTGATTTTGGATAGATTCGATGCTCGTGGAGGCCGATTTGAGGGACAAAGGCGTTGCGAGCTAGAGATTTAGCCAGTTTGAGGTGAGTAATAGTTGTAAATGATGTCCTGAGGGTTTGAAACCCCGGATTGCACATTGTAGTGCTATATTGAGGCAAGATACGTGCTGGATGATGAGCGTGGGGTCTTTTACTACTGGGGATTGTGACTTGGTCCGTCCCGATCGATGATTTTACCGCGTATTTGACTGAAATTCATTTGTTATCATCATGATTTGGGCTGATTGCCATATTTGGGCTTCGTGCCAACTATTTCTGTTTCCTCACTGCTTGACTTATTATTTGAACTCAGTCCTGTTGATATCTACTGTTTTACAAACTCAGCTACTTTTACTTAGATTTTTACTAATGCCCAAGGGGATCGTGATGATTTTTGGACTGAGTGAGGCCGAGGGCCATATGTGAGGATATGCTGAGTCATATGAGGCCGAGGGCCTGAGATACTTTATATGACACGAGGTGGCTTGAGTGATGTGAGGCCGAGTGTCGAGTGATGTGAGGCCGAGTGCCGAGTGATGATGCCACGAGGTGGCTTGATATAGCGCTTGGGCCGTAATGGCCCAATCCAGAGTCTGCACACCCACAGTGAGCGCGGGTACCCATTATGATCTGAGAGTGAGCCCGAGGGGCTGATACTATTTTGAGTGATTGATCCTATTCCCGAGGGGCTGATACTGTATTGAGAGTGAGCCCGAAGGGCTGATATTGTTCTGAGCGATTGATACTGTTACCGAGGGGCGGATTTTTACTTGTTATTTACCTGTTAAATTACCTATTTTACTTGTTTTAATAAGGAATATCATTTGATTTCTTCACTGATTTACTGCTTTAAGTGATTTTACTACTTGATATGGAATTGCTTTGTGCCTTTACATGTTTTCATACTTTCAGCCATTATTTATAATTATTACTCACTGAGTCGGAGTACTCACATTACTCCCTACACCATGTGTGCAGATTCAGGCATCGCAGAGTCCGCTCCTGAGTGCTGATTCTCCTAGTTCAGGCAGTGATTCGGAGACTACGAGGTAGCTGTTGGCGTTCGCAGTCCTGTGCCTCCCTTATCTTATCATTTTCATGTTTGTTAGAACTATTGTATCAGATTTAGTGTTTAGTAGACTTGTATCTGGATTTCTTAGTTGCTCAAGACTTGTGACACCCCGGTTTGGGCTGTGTCGGGATGTTTTCTACTGTTGTTATCGTTAATTCCGCAATTTATGGATATTATATCATGCTTTAGAACTATTTATGATATTTAACTATTTAAAAGAGGTGTTCTGTTTTGTTTGGCTGGCCTTGTCTTCACGAAAGGCGCCATCACGATCGGGTTCGGGAATTGGGTCACGACATTCTCTAGAAGAAATACGGGGTTCTGCTTCTGGCAGCAACATGATTGGTCCCGCTTATGGGGTCAAATCAATACGTTCTAAGAAGAAAGATTGGAATATCAATCTCATCGAGATCATCGATCTCATACCAAATCTCATTAATCGAATCACTTTTTTGAGAAATACGAGACATCTAAGTCATACAAGTAAAAAGATATATTCATTTATAAGAAAAAGAAAAAACGTGAACGGGGATTGGATTGATGATAAAATAGAATCCTGGGTCGTGAACAATGATTCGATTGATGATGAAGAAAGATAATTCTTGGTTCAGTTCTCCACCTTGACGACAAAACATAGGATTGATCAAATTCTATTGAGTCTGACTCATAGTGATCGTTTATCAAAGAGCGACTCTGGTTATCAAATAATTGAACAACTGGGAGCAATTTACTTACGATACTTAGTTGACATTCATAAAAAGCATATAATGAATTATGAGTTCAATCCATCTTGTTTAGCAGAAAGATGGATATTCCTTGCTCATTATCAGACAATCACATATTAACAAACTTCGTGTGGGGAAAATAGTTTTCATTTCCCATCTCTTGGAAAACCCTTTTCGTTCCGCTTAGCCTTATCCACCTCTAGGGGTATTTTAGTGATAGGTTCTATAGGAACTGGATGATCCTATTTGGTCAAATACCTAGCGACAAACTCCTATGTTCCTTTCATTACAGTATTTCTGAACAAGTTCCTGGATAACAAGCCTAAAGGTTTTCTTCTTGATGAGATCGATATTGATGATAGTGACAATCTTGATGCTAGTGACGATATCGATCGTGACCTTGATACGGAGCTGAAACTGCTAACTAGGATGAATGGGCTAACTATGGATATGATGCCAGAAATAGACCGATTTTATATCACCCTTCAATTCGAATTAGCAAAAGCAATGTCTCCTTGCATAATATGGATTCCAAACATTCATGATCTGGATGTGAATGAGTCGAATGACTTAGCCCTCGGTCTATTAGTGAACCATCTCTCCAGGGATTGTGAAAGATGTTCTACTAGAAATATTCTTGTTATTGCTTCGACTCATATTCCCCAAAAAGTGGATCCCGCTCTAATAGCTCCGAATAAATTAAATACGTGCATTAAGATACGAAGGCTTCTTCTTCCACAACAACGAAAGCACTTTTTCACTCTTTCATATACTAGGGGATTTCACTTGGAAAAGAAAATGTTCCATACTAACGGATTCGGGTCCATAACCATGGGTTCCAATGCACGAGATCTTGTAGCACTTACCAATGAGGTCCTATCGATTAGTATTACACAGAAGAAATCAATTATAGACACTAATACAATTAGATCCGCTCTTCATAGACAAACTTGGGATTTGCGATCCCAGGTAAGATCGGTTCAGGATCATGGGATCCTTTTCTATCAGATAGGAAGGGCTGTAGCACAAAATGTACTTCTAAGTAATTGCCCCATAGATCCTATATCTATCTATATGAAGAAGAAATCATGTAACGAAGGGGATTCTTATTTGTACAAATGGTACTTCGAGCTTGGAACGAGCATGAAGAGATTAACGATACTTCTTTATCTTTTGAGTTGTTCTGCCGGATCGGTCGCTCAAGATCTTTGGTCTTTATCCGGACCCGATGAAAAAAATGGGATCACTTCTTATGGACTCGTTGAGAATGATTCTGATCTAGTTCATGGCCTATTAGAAGTAGAAGGCGCTCTGGTGGGATCTTCACGGACAGAAAAAGATTGCAGTCAGTTTGATAATGATCGAGTGACATTGCTTCTTCGGCCCGAACCGAGGAATCCCTTAGATATGATGCAAAACGGCTCTTGTTCTATCCTTGATCAGAGATTTCTCTATGAAAAATATGAATCGGAGTTTGAAGAAGGGGAGGGAGAAGGAGCCCTTGACCCGCAGGAGGATTTATTCAATCACATAGTTTGGGCTCCTAGAATATGGCGCCCTTGGGGCTTTCTATTTGATTGTATCGAAAGGCCCAATGAATTGGGATTTCCCTATTGGTCCAGGTCATTTCGGGGCAAGCGGATCATTTATGATGAAGAGGATGAGCTTCAAGAGAATGATTCGGAGTTCTTGCAGAGTGGAACCATGCAGTACCAGACACGAGATAGATCTTCCAAAGAACAAGGCCTTTTTCGAATAAGCCAATTCATTTGGGACCCTGCAGATCCACTCTTTTTCCTATTCAAAGATCAGCCCCCTGGCTCTGTGTTTTCACATCGAGAATTATTTGCAGATGAAGAGATGTCAAAGGGGCTTCTTACTTCCCAAACAGACCCTCCTACATCTATATATAAACGCTGGTTTATCAAGAATACGCAAGAAAAGCACTTCGAATTGTTGATTAATCGTCAGAGATGGCTTAGAACCAACAGTTCATTATCTAATGGATCTTTCCGTTCTAATACTCTATCCGAGAGTTATCAGTATTTATCAAATCTGTTCCTATCTAACGGAACGCTATTGGATCAAATGACAAAGACATTGTTGAGAAAAAGATGGCTTTTCCCGGATGAAATGAAAATTGGATTCATGTAACAGGAGAAAGATTTCCCATTCCTTAGCCGGAAAGATATGTGGCCATGAAAGAGGGATTAAGTGGAACAGCATTTAATTTCTTCTGCAGTATTGGGCTTTGGCGGCATTTATCATGCACTTCTGGGACCTGAGACACTTGAAGAATCTTTTCCCTTCTTTGGTTATGTCTGGAAAGATCGAAATAAAATGACCACAATTTTAGGTATTCACTTAATCTTGTTAGGTCTAGGTGCTTTTCTTCTAGTATTCAAGGCTCTTTATTTTGGGGGCGTATATGATACCTGGGCTCCGGGAGGGGGAGATGTAAGAAAAATTACCAACTTGACCCTTAGCCCGAGTATCATATTTGGTTATTTACTAAAATCCCCTTTTGGAGGGGAAGGATGGATTGTTAGTGTGGACGATTTAGAAGATATAATCGGAGGACATGTATGGTTAGGTTCCATTTGTATACTTGGTGGAATCTGGCATATCTTAACCAAACCCTTCGCATGGGCTCGACGCGCACTTGTATGGTCTGGAGAGGCTTACTTATCTTATAGTTTAGGGGCTTTATCCGTCTTTGGTTTCATTGCTTGTTGTTTTGTCTGGTTCAATAATACCGCTTATCCTAGTGAATTTTACGGACCTACTGGACCAGAAGCTTCTCAAGCTCAAGCATTTACTTTTCTAGTTAGAGACCAACGTCTTGGGGCTAACGTGGGATCCGCTCAAGGACCTACTGGTTTAGGTAAATATCTAATGCGTTCCCCGACTGGAGAAGTCATTTTTGGAGGAGAAACTATGCGTTTTTGGGATCTGCGTGCTCCATGGTTAGAGCCTCTAAGGGGTCCAAATGGGTTAGACTTGAGTAGGTTGAAAAAAGACATACAACCTTGGCAGGAACGGCGTTCCGCAGAATATATGACTCATGCTCCTTTAGGTTCTTTAAATTCCGTGGGTGGTGTAGCTACCGAGATCAATGCAGTCAATTATGTCTCTCCTAGAAGTTGGTTAGCTACCTCTCATTTTGTTCTAGGATTCTTCTTCTTCGTAGGTCATTTGTGGCACCAGAACAAAATTCACTTGATTGATACATGTTGTCGCACCTCCTTTTTACCGCGCCCGCGGGGCGCATGGGGAGTTTTCTCCAATTGAAGGACAGTCGAAACGGGATTTATTTAATTATTTCAGAGTCGCCACCCGGGAATTTTAAGGCGTCCCAAGTCACCAATTTTAATCCCTGAATCGAGGAGAATATGACTCTGTTTATTATTCTGCGAACCAGAAATCCTGAGTAAGGAATTCTGTTAATCCGGAAGAAGGTGTTAGGCATTTCTGAATTCCGTGGTTCTAGCACGGTCGCTTAACTGTTTTTATTATTGGCTTAATTATCTTGATTTTTATTAAATACTTTTTGTTACGTGATTTTTCTATCGCTTTTACTTATTGTTATTAAGGACCCTTCTTTGAATCGAATTACGCGTACGTATATTCGTGTTATAAATTAAAAAAATGCGGAATTGTGTCACGCGTACGTGTACACAATAGCTTTTGATAATATATTTATTAAGCAATCATTTTTCGAGATTGTGTTGAATCAAGAATATTTGTTTTTCTTAAATATTGAACCGTGCATCGCGGGTTTTTATGAAATTGATTTAACGCCTTTGGAAAAATTCTTTTATTAAATATTCGCTCGAAATTGCGCGTACGCATAATCCGAATCTTTTTAAAAAAAATATATAATCAGGGTACGCGAACGTATCCCTAATTGTGCAAAATATTTGTAATGATATCAGGGATTTTTCTACAAATTGTTTATTATATTATGAGAAATCTTCATTTAAGATACTCTTTAATTCTTGAAAAAGAATTCAAAATTTATTGAATGTTGCCCGTTGATTATAATTTCCGAGTATTAATGTTCATCCCAAGACTATTCAAATTCTCGGTGAAAGGATAAAAATTTGATTTTTAGCAAATACAACATATATATGTATGCCAAAGGATAAATTGTATATGAAACTAACAAATTCTTATTTCTAATTACCATTGATATAAAGTATGGTAATTGGTGCTTATACATCTCGTTTCATTCTCATATACTCGCTTTTAATCTAATAGACCTAATTATTTGGTCAATTTGTTTTATGAAGGTAGATAGGCATCGGGTTTATAGGAAAGGAGTTATTATACAATTTCCTTCAATAAAATTACCTTACATGCAACCTAACTGTATGTCGTAAACATTCATAACGTTTTAACATCGTAACAAGCTATATCATATCACCTTTCACCAACGTTTATACACACATCTATTATCTTTATAAAAATATACCATCAATACCATCTAAACCTTATTTAACAACAAGAGTTAGTAATGTAGTTTTCTTGATATTTCTACATTACTCTTTACTTAACTAACAACACCATAAAATTTAAATAATGGCCCACTTTATGCCATGTTTCCTACCTTGACAATCTTAATCACAACTATACTTTAATGAAAATTTAGAAAATTAACCTTGTTACAACACTTATACAGTCTTCAATAAAGGATATTTAACTTACAGTCATCCTATCAACATATATTGCTTATTTGATCCAGAAACAAAACTGAGTTTTTAATTAAAGAGCTCGAATGAATAAAGATATTATTACAATTCAATCTTCATTTATCCGTCATACTGAATCTCTTTCCAACATAGAATTTAAAAGGATATGTACCTGGAAATGGAGGTAGAAGAAGTAAGTTTCAGCAGTTGCAGCAGTAACAAACTCAGCCAAATACCAGTATTCCCACAAATTTAAACAACAATAAGATCCGAAGAAAACAGATGCACAGTACAGTTATTTTTTAAAAGACACTTCGGATGTTAACTGAATCAGTGGAACCAAGTAAGGTTGAACAGATTCATCAAAAGAACAATATTTTAGATTTCAATTTCTTTTCAGTTTCAAATTCCCATTTTTCTGATTTTTCTGTTTCTGCTGCTGTATATCTGTGTGTGTGTGTGACTGTTCTTTTTGTTCCTTTTCTGTTTCTTCTTCCTCTCCTAAAATATCTCAAACTCTCTTCTTCTGAAAACTGATCCCTATCTCTGAAAAGCTCTCTGTGTATGTGTACCTCTGCCTTAAAAATCAGATCGTTCCTCCTCTTAAAATCTACCCAAAATCTCAGTTTTCTTTGTTCTAATTTCTCTGAAAACTGAACTTTAATATTTCTTTCTGAAAACTGATTTCCCTCCCTCTGAAAACTGATTCTTTTCTGTCTGTCCAGCTCCTGTCTTTATACAGGGCTGGTTCTATACTTTTTAATGCTTCTTGGACCCCTTTCTTCTTTTAAAAACAGAAAGTTCCATTACAAACTTCTTTTTAATACTATATATGATCCTAACCTGATTTTCAGCAGCCCCATTATCCCTTGTTCCCCATTATTATCTTAAACTATAGCCACTAACATTACATTATAATACACTAGCACTAACACCCTGTTTTTACTGTTTCATTCCCAGAAATGCCCCTGACCTACTGTAATTACTGTCCCAGTATTTAACAAGTTATCTGAATTTAAACTTGTCTAGCAGCTAACAACCAATCCTATGATTAATCTCCTAATACAATTACATTTAATCAGATATTGGTAGAATCATACTGAATTCAGAACCAATCATCATAGCAACATATTATACTGAGTTTAATAACTGAGTCTTAACTTTGAACAATAAATCAAACAAACACAGGAGCATTGTCAATATACTGACAATGCCCTGTTCAGAAAACAATGTATACACATCATACATTTGAAATTACTGATTTGCAAACAAACATGATTTAATTGACAAGTATTAATCAGTAGACTATTTACAACATTTGTCCATAATTGGTCTAAAACAATAGAAGCAGACTGTTTTTATTAGCATTATCATAAGTGAGAATTCATAATATAACTAATCGACGAACTTAATCGAGTCGATTACTTACATTATGAACAATCACAACCAACTGAAACAGTTTCATATTTTGATCATATAGACGGGCATGAGACAAACTGACAGAATTAATCAAAACAAAAAGTATATAAAAAAATTAACAAGTTATTAAA
This sequence comes from Nicotiana sylvestris, assembly GCF_000393655.2. Lineage (NCBI taxonomy): Eukaryota > Viridiplantae > Streptophyta > Magnoliopsida > Solanales > Solanaceae > Nicotiana > Nicotiana sylvestris. Next base: position 133,740,774 of record NC_091062.1, on the reverse strand, counting down.
ACAAACAAAAATACATACAGAATATCACAAACAGAAATAGAAAAAATACCTTTGAATCTTCAATTTTAATCCGACTCGAACTCAACTTGGATTTGGATTTTTGTTTGAAATCAAACAGACCTTAGTCGAAGTATTTTCCACTGAAAATACTTCGACTAAGGTCGATTGAACCTCAATCTTTACTTAATCTGAACAGAATCCGAAAGTTTGGTATTTTTAGGGTTCTTAAAAATTCGATTTGGGATTTAACCATTTCTGGTCAGATTCGAGAAGAACCAAACATGACACAAGGGTGAGGGTAGCCTAGGGGTCATTTGGTGTCAGCTTAAAACAAATCTGAGTTTGTTCTTGTTTGGTCCGAATCTTCAAAAGAAGATTCGAGAAGCTCGGAACTGATTCGAGCCAAACAAACAATAGATCCATACTCAGAGTGACTAGGGGAAGCTATGGTGTCGATTTGGGACTGTTAGGTTTAGATCAGGTTTTCAGGCCAACCTTCGATTTAAGATTCGAAGGGTTGGGGCCTGATTTGAAGGGTTGGGGCCTGATTCGAAGGAATCTAAGGTCATATTCGTGTAGAGGATGTTCAAAGGATCTTAGGGTGTTATTTTGGTGACCGGCGGCGTTGATGCCGCCGGGTTTCAGGCTTTGGGGTCTTAGGGCAGCTAGGGTTAGGTGGGAAGGTCTGAGGAAGATGGTGAACAGTGAGAGGAGGGGGGGGTGTTCAGTTAGGGGCCGGGGTAGGGCTTGGGATTTATATAGGGGTGGGGTGGATTGGTATTGTCCGTCCAATCAAGTAAGATGAAGGGCCAGGATCAATCCACTAATCCAAACGACGTCGTTTGGTTTAACGTTGGGGTCGGACTGAGTCGGGTCACTGGACCGGGTTACGGGTTACGGGTAAAGGTGATGAAATCGTGTCCGTTGGTTGGATTTGATCCAATGGTCCTTGATAAATATGGCCAAACGTCGTCGTTTGGTCTTGGCTTTGGACTCGATCAGACTTGGGCTGCCTGGATTGGGCTAAAGGGGGTAATTTGGCTTGGGCCTGGATTTAAATCCAGGTCCGATTTTTTATGTATATGTATTTTTTTTCATTTTTATTAATTTAAATTTCTAATTTTAATTGTAAAACAATTTTAACTTCAAAAATATATTAATTACTCTATAACAATTATTTAACACATAGACAAGACATCAATCCCACAGTGGGATATTTAAAATAGAACTATTGCATATTTTTGTGATTTTTTAAATTATCTTTTAAATGCATAATTAAATCCTATATGCATGCAATATGTATTTTATTTTATTTTCATTTTATTAAGACATAGTAAACATTTACGGATATAACACAATTATTTAGCATCACGCAAAATTCAAAAATTACACAGTAAAAGAAATTTATTTTATTTTTTGATTTATTTTGGAGTAGTTTTCGTTAAGGCAAAAATCACGTGCTCACAGCTGCCCCTCTTTGTGCGGAAACTCGAAGAGTTTTCGTGCAAAGATAAAGTGAGCGGATACGAGCGATTTTTTGCCCGTTCGAATACTCCGTGGGAAGCATTTTTAGAAAGATTTGACCGAACCTCTGCTTCAAAGGTTTCCTACATATCCTTGGCTATAAAGGAATCAGGCCAATGTAGTTCGAGAAGTTTTGGGTAGCTGGGACTACCGTGGGACTGCGATGTTACTGCTGCTTCGTGCTGTTTTTACTTCTTGCTGACCTCCTTATTACACCTTACTTCAAAGGTAATACAAAAATTAAACTAGATTATGGTACAGGAATTATAAAAATCTTATCTAGATCATGCCCTTGCGTTTCTTGTTGTCTTGATATCTTGGTGACTCTTGGGCATTTGGCTTATTCCGTATTCCTTTTCATTGTGTCCCGTATTTTCTTTTGGGACTCTTGTTGTTTCTTGCTGGGGATTTTGTTGGACTCCTCTGCTTTATTGATTCTAAATGTGCTCCTTTATCATATGAGCGGGCTTTTGATTTTAAAACTTCAATTTCTTCAGGTGGGTGCCTTGACTGCTTCTTTTCTTTTCTCCATCCTCATTCTCCAGGTGGACGCCTGACTTCTTCAGTTCTTCATCCTCATTCTCCAGGTGGACGCCTGACTTCTTTAATTCTCATCCTCATTCTCCAGGTGGACGCCTGACTTCTTTTTAATTCTCATCCTCATTCTCCAGGTGGACGCCTGACTTCTTTAATTCTCATCCTCATTCTCCAGGTGGACGCCTGACTTCTTTAATTCTCATCCTCATTCTCCAGGTGGATGCCTGACTTCTTTAATTCTTCATCCTCATTCTCCAGGTGGACGCCTGACTTCTTTAATTCTCATCCTCATTCTCCAGGTGGACGCCTGACTTCTTTAATTCTCATCCTCATTCTCCAGGTGGACGCCTGATTTCTTTAATTCTTCATCCTCATTCTCCAGGTGGACGCCTGACTTCTTCAATTCTCATCCTCATTCTCCAGGTGGACGCTTGACTTCTTTTTCTCATCCTCATTCTCCAGGTGGACGCCTGACTTCTTTTTAACTTTTTATCCTCATTCTCCAGGTGGATGCCTGACTTTTTCAATTCTTTCATCCTCATTCTCCAGGTGGACGCCTGACTTCTTTAATTCTTCATCCTCATTCTCCAGGTGGACGCCTGACTTCTTCTTAACTTCTTTATCCTCATTCTCCAGGTGGACGCCTGACTTCTTTAATTCTTCATCCTCATTCTCCAGGTGGACGCCTGACTTCTTTAATTCTTCATCCTCATTCTCCAGGTGGACGCCTGACTTCTTTAATTCTTCATCCTCATTCTCCAGGTGGACGCCTGACTTCTTCTTAACTTCTTTATCCTCATTCTCCAGGTGGACGCCTGACTTCTTTAATTCTCATCCTCATTCTCCAGGTGGACGCCTGCCTGACTTCTTCGATTCTCATCCTCATTCTCCAGGTGGACGCCTGACTTCTTCAATTCTTTCATCCTCATTCTCCAGGTGGACGCCTGACTTCTTTAATTCTCATCCTCATTCTCCAGGTGGACGCCTGACTTCTTCTTTTCTTCATCCTCATTCTCCAGGTGGACGCCTGACTTCTTTAATTCTCATCCTCATTCTCCAGGTGGACGCCTGATTTCTTTAATTCTTCATCCTCATTCTCCAGGTGGACGCCTGACTTCTTTAATTCTCATCCTCATTCTCCAGGTGGACGCCTGACTTCTTCTTTTCTTCATCCTCATTCTCCAGGTGGACGCCTGACTTCTTTAATTCTCATCCTCATTCTCCAGGTGGACGCCTGATTTCTTCAATTTCTTTATATCCTCATTCTCCAGGTGGATGTCTGACTTCTTCAATTCTTTCATCCTCATTCTCCAGGTGGACGCCTGACTTCTTCTTAACTTCTTTATCCTCATTCTCCAGGTGGACGCCTGACTTCTTTAATTCTTTATCGGGTATTTCCTGACACAAATATTATACTTGCCCCTGTTTTAAATCAAAGAAAATTTCGTTAGTTTAAAGCAGGGTGGTTGGCTGTGGTATTCTTGCAGATGGTGATGCTTCTCTTCGTCTCTCTTTATTGCCTTGGAATGGTTGAAAAGACTGTTTTGTCCTTGTAATTGATCCTTGACTATAGGATTCCCCTCTGTATGTTTTCCTTCAAAAACCTTTTAACTGTAATCATATGCCCCTTCTGACTTTGCTGATCCACTTTTGATTTCACCTTTCTTACACTCATATCTTTTATCTCCTACCTTTCGTGGCTGTATTTTGTAACCTTGAATCTTGGTAGTATACTTTGACATTCCTTCTTATTTGTTTGGAATAAAACTTATCTCAAAGCTTTTAGAAAGTAAGATTATTAGTAACGAAATACGCTGATTTCGACAATCATAGAATGAAAAGAAAAAATCCAAATTTGGATGATTGTTGGAAAAGGAATAAAGGACTTATCTGATTGAAATTACTGGCACCAATGATCAGGGTATGCATTTTGGATTAATCAACCCAGTCTTTTGATCAATCTCCTTTCAATTGTCTCATTTTTGTTTTTGCCAAAATTTCCATGACCCAACTTCATTTTTCATTTCACAGACCTGTTGGACTTGCAACGTCTCAAAGAGTTTTTGCCGATAAACTTTCCTCATTTGTTCATTTCTCACTTCCTTTTCGCCTTAGGGTGCCTATGAAGGTTTTCACCAATAAGACTCTCTCCTTTTACTTTTCTCTCAACTTCCGTCGCCTTATGGTGCCCGTGTGGGTTTTCACCTATAAGACTCTCTCATTTTTACTTTCTTTTCTTGTTTGTACCAGAGTATTATGAACCATCTTCATTTGCTTGACTCAGCATTTTTCTAAGATTGTTCGAAAGGTCTTTCTGGTATGGGGTTAGAAATGGAAAAGGTATTAAAAGCTAAACAGTTTTGGTATGTGTTTAAAATTACCACTCTTGGAATCTTTTTCTTATTTCCAATACAATTCTTGCCCCAGTTCCTTTATTGGGGTCGCTTGATGTTTCTTTTTGTGCACGTTTTAGGTATATTGTGCACCCTATGACCGAGCCGTGAAGCGCCTACGTATCATTCTTTGAGGAATCAGGTCAAACGTAGTTCACCAAAGATTTTGATCTTTTTTTTTTATTGATTCCAAGAGAGGGTAGGAAAGAAACAAGTATGGCTCAAAGGGGAAGCAAATGGTATAGTGTTTGGATAGCAGAATAAATTGCCTTTGTCATTCCAATCTTCGAAATAATGCTAAATACAAACACTCAAAAAGTTATGCATAATATCTCTTTACCGCGTCAGAATTGATCGCCATATCTATGCATTTGCCTTCAATGTCTGTTAAGCATAGTGCACCATTCGATAATACTCTGGTCACAATGAATGGTCCTTGCCAATTCGGGGCAAATTTGCCCTTTGCTTCAACCTGATGTGGAAGAATACGTTTCAGCACATGCTGACCTACTTCAAACTTCCGAGGACGCACCTTTTTGTTGTATGCTCTTTCTATTCTTCTTTGATATAATTGACCATGGCATACTGCGGTCAATCGTTTTTCATCAATCAAGTTTAACTGTTCCAGACGGGTTTTGACCCATTCATCATCATCAATCTTTGCTTCGGCGATGATCCGAAGGGAAGGAATTTCAACTTCTGCAGGAATTACTGCTTCAGTGCCATATACCAACAAATAAGGAGTTGCTCCTACTGAAGTGCGAACAGTAGTGCGGTATCCCAATAATGCAAATGGTAATTTTTCATGCCATTGTTTTGAACCTTCTACCATTTTCCGAAGTATCTTCTTTATGTTTTTGTTGGCTGCTTCTACTGCTCCATTCGCCTTGGGCCGATATGGGGTAGAGTTACGATGTGTAATCTTAAACTGTTGACATACTTCTTTCATTAAGTTGCTGTTAAGATTAGCACCGTTATCTGTGATGATCACCTTCGGGATTCCGAATCGACATATGATATTTGAGTGGACAAAATCGACCACAGCTTTCTTGGTCACTGATTTGAATGTCTTGGCCTCAACCCATTTGGTAAAATAATCAATAGCTACCAGAATTGAACCTGTGCCCATTGGATGCTGCCGGCTCAATTGGTCCAATTACATCCATGCCCCAGGCAACGAAGGGCCATGGTGCCGACATTGTGTGCAACTCGGATGGTGGAGAATGAATCAAATCTCCGTGTATTTGGCATTGATGACACTTGCGCACAAAACTGATACAATCTCGCTCCATGGTAAGCCAATAGTAACCAGCTCGGAGGATTTTCTTTGCCAACACATATCCACTCATGTGGGGTCCGCAAACTCCTGAATGTACTTCAGACATGACAGTTGTAGCTTGTCTGGCATCTATGCATCTTAATAATCCAAGATCTGGTGTTCTTTTATACAAAACTCCTCCGCTTAAGAAGAATCCATTTGCTAATCGCCTAATGGTCCTCTTTTGATCTCCTGTGGCTTGTGCGGGATATATCCCCATTCTGATATACTCCTTGATGTCGTGGAACCATGGTTCACCATCAAATTCTTCTTCAACCATATTGCAATAAGCGTGCTGATCGTGGACTTGAATATGTATTGGATCTACATAAGCTTTGTCCGGATGGTGCAACATTGATGCTAGGGTAGCCAATGCATCGGCAACCTCATTATGGATTCTTGGAATATGTTGGAATTCCACTGATTGAAACCGCTGACAAAGATCATGTAGACATTGTCGGTATGGTATGAGCTTCAAGTCTCGGGTTTCCCATTCTCCTTGAATTTGATGTACCAAAAGATCCGAATCTCCCATGACTAAGATTTCTCGGATACCCATGTCTGCAGCTAGCCTTAACCCCAAAATGCAAGCTTCATATTCAGCCATATTATTGGTGCAATAAAATCGCAATTGAGCCGTAACAGGATAGTGATGCCCTGTTTCAGAAATGATTACAGCTCCTATTCCGACTCCTTTCATGTTAGCGGCTCCATCAAAGAAAAGTTTCCAGCCAGGTTTTTCAATTTGCTTCACCTCGTCGATATGCATTGTTTCTTCATCAGGAAAATAAGTTTTCAACGGCTCATATTCCTCATCGACCGGGTTTTCGGCTAAATGATCGGCCAGTGCTTGAGCCTTCATTGCAGTTCGAGTCACATAGATGATGTCGAATTCTGTGAGCAATATCTGCCACTTTGCAAGCCTTCCCGTTGGCATAGGCTTTTGAAAAATGTATTTCAATGGATCCAACCGAGAAATGAGGTAAGTAGTGTAGGATGACAAATAGTGTTTCAATTTTTGAGCTACCCATGTTAGGGCGCAACATGTCTTTTCCAGATGAGTATACTTAACCTCATAAGCTGTGAACTTCTTGCTAAGGTAGTAGATGGCCTGTTCTTTTCTGCCAGTGAGGTCATGCTGCCCCAATACACAACCAAATGAATTTTCCAAAACCGTCAAGTAAAGAATCAAAGGTCTTCCTGGCTCTGGCGGGACCAACACGGGTGGGTTTGATAAGTACCCTTTTATTTTATCGAACGCTTCTTGACACTCATTGGTCCATTTGACTGCAGCATCCTTTTTCAACAATTTGAAAATTGGCTCACAAGTCGTTGTGAGCTGAGCAATAAACCTGCTGATATAATTCAATCTTCCCAACAAACTCATTACTTCAGTTTTGTTCCTGGGAGGTGGTAATTCTTGGATGGCTTTGATTTTTGATGGGTCTAGCTCGATGCCTCGTCGACTGACTATGAATCCCAACAATTTTCCAGACGGAACTCCAAATGCGCACTTGGCAGGGTTAAGCTTGAGGTTGTACCTGCGAAGTCTTAAGAAGAACTTCCTCAAATCCCCAACGTGGTCGGCCTGATGCTTTGATTTTATGATCACATCGTCCACGTACACCTCAATTTCCTTGTGTATCATATCATGAAACACTGTGGTCATTGCTCTCATATAGGTTGCTCCGGCGTTCTTCAAACCGAATGGCATTACCCGGTAGCAATAAGTTCCCCATGGTGTGATGAATGCCGTCTTTTCTGCATCTTCTTCATCCATTAGAATTTGATGATACCCGGCATAACAATCCACGAAAGACCCTATATCATGCTTGGCACAATTGTCGATCAAAATATGGATATTGGGTAATGGGAAATTATCCTTTGGACTTGCTTTGTTGAGATTGCGATAGTCGACGCATACTCTAATTTTGCCATCTTTCTTTGGCACAGGAACGACATTAGCTAACCAAACAGGATATCGAGTGACTCGAATGACCTTTGCTTCCAATTGTTTGGTGATTTCTTCCTTAATTCTCACACTCATATCAGGCTTGAATTTTCTCAGCCTCTGCTTGACAGGAGGCACCGTTGGATCGGTGGGCAATTTGTGGACCACTAAATCAGTGCTCAAGCCCGGCATGTCGTCATACGACCATGCAAAAACATCTTTGAATTCTATGAGTGCTTTAATTAACTCCTCTCGGATCTTTGGTTCGAGATGGACACTTATTTTAGTTTCCCGGACATTACTCGTGTCCCCTATATTGACGTCCTCGGTATCACTCAAGTTAGGTTTGATTTTTTCCTCAAAGTGAATTAACTCTTTACTAATCTCTTCAAAAACCTCATCTTCATCATATTCTGATTCATAATCACAATATATTTCTTGAATTAATATTTCGGAACCAGATTGATTTTTAAGACTGGGCTGAGGATTCCTCATGCATGCCATATCACTAGAGCCAGCGTAAAAGGAACTGTACAGAAAGAAGAAAAAGAAAGGAAAGCTATTAGGAATGATAATAAAAAAGGAAACTGCTTTTTATTGGATAATGAAAGATAACAAGGTTTTGCACACTTCAAACCAACTGTAAGATAAACTTTGGGATTACAACCTTGAAATAACCCAAACAAACTGAAAGAAAATCAAAATAAACTACCAAGACTCCTTTCGAATTGGGAGAGGAGTGGCTTTCCAATTATTGAGCTTTGTTTTCGGTCCAACGAATTGAACTTCTGCGTTGCTACACCCTTCTCCGCTTTCCAACATATTCGCATCACTAAACAATTTCTCGAACCTTTCAATTAATTCCTTCTCAGGATTGACCCGGGATTTAGGAATTGTTGTTATCGGGCGATTTTTTGCGCCGGTCTTGACAAAAGACTTTGACAGATGTGGGACTGGTTTTGGAAGAATCCATGTTTGGTGTTTCAGCTTCCTAGCCCTTGTCACGTCATTGGCAGTGGGTATGAACCCTAAACCGAATGTTCCCCAGTTCTCGGGGAGAGATACTGGTTGTACAATTCCTTGCAGAGATAAGCCCAGACCTTTGCCGGGTATAAAGCCATTCTTTAACATTTCATAAGCTACCATGACTGATGCAGAGGATATCCTTGGATTCGGAAGGTATTTCCCTTCTGGAATTTTCTCTACTGACACTGTGTCGGACACTTGGTATACCCATGGTCCTTGGTCAATTTCTGTTCCCTCAACCGGTACAATGGTACTGTTGTGAGCATTTAAACTTTCTTCTCCATGCACGACTATTTCTTGATGATCCCATTCAAACTTGATAGCCTGATGTAGTGTTGACGGGACTGCTTTAGCAGCGTGGATCCATGGTCGACCCAACAACAAGTTGTAAGAAACAGATATGTCCAACACTTGGAATTCCATTGTGAATTCAACTGGCCCTATAGTTAGTTCCAACACTATGTCGCCAAATGAATCTCTGCTTCCACCGTCAAACCCTCGTACGCAGATACTATTCTTCTGGATCCTTTCCTCTTTAATTTTTAATTTGTTTAAAGTGGAGAGAGGGCATATGTTTGCACTTGACCCATTGTCAACCAATACCCGGGTTACTACGGAGTTTTCACATTTCACGGTGAGGTAAAGAGCTCTGTTGTGCTCGGTACCTTCCATAGGTAATTCATCATCAGCAAATGTAATTCTGTTTGTCTCAAAGATTCTGTTGGCTATTTTTCCCAAATGATTTACAGAGATCTTTTCAGGAACATGAGCTTCATTCAGGATTTTCATCAACGCCAGACGGTGCTCCTCTGAATGGATCAGTAATGACAACAATAAAATTTGAGCGGGGGTCTTTTTTAATTGATCCACAACAGAATAATCGTGGAGTTTCATTTTTCTTAAAAACTCCTCCGCCTCTTCTTCCGTCACAGCTTTCTTTGTTGGCATTGGATTGTTTTTAGTTTTTCTCAGCTCTTCGGGGGTAAAACATCTTCCCGAACGAGTCAAGCCTTGCACCTCACACACTTCTTCCTTGATTTCTTTTCCCTTGTACATTACAGTCACTCGTTCGTAGTTCTATGGGATGGCTTTGTTGTTGATGACCGGCAGCTGGATTACAGGTGCAATAATAACCTGATCTGTACGGGCTCCTTCCACGAATACAATGGGTTTGTTAGCAACCCCTGGTACTATCACTTTCGGCCTTTCTTGTTTTGCGGCAACTTTGCTCGATGATGCCTCATCGACTATCATAGACGGTTCATCACCATTTTTGTTCTGCTTAGACACCGGCTTCTCCTCCATTAACTGCTTATCTGGCTTGGTTTCATGAGTCTTGATCATCATGACAGTTTGTGACGGCTTCTTTGTCTCTCCATCAGCTTGTATGATTTCTATCATGTTAGCCTCTTGATGGGCTGGCATTGGATTTCTATTGATATTTGGAGCTTCGGGGTTTTGAACCTCGATTTTATTAGTATCAATCAGCTCTTGTATTGCATTTTTCAAATGCCAACATTTCTCCGTATCATGGCCTGGTGCACCGGAGCAATATTCACAGCTAATGGTGTAATCCAGATTCTTTGGAGGAGGATTGGGTAGCTTGGATTGTATTGGTCTCAACATGTCTAGCTGTCTCAGCCTGTGGAACAGACTAGTGTAAGATTCTCCCAATGGAGTGTAAGTTTTCTTTTTCTGTTCCCTTTCTCCCCTGAATGCTGGCCTAGGCCTGAAACCTGGTCCGGGATAGGCTCGTGGGTAAGTATTTGGTGTGACGGGAGCACGCCAATTGGTGTGAACTGGTGGCTGATTGTATGCTTGAGCATGGTTAATGGAAAAATGAGGCTCTGAAGGGTGATAGTAGTGTTGGGATGAATCATGGTGGTAAGCTGATGGGCGAGGTCGTTGTTGATTATAGTAAAGCGGTGAACCTCTGGGTCCCGGCCAAATTCCTGAATCAACTACGGCTGCTTCCTCCCTCTTCTTTCTTCCGATTCCTCCTACCCCGCCTTGAATAGCTTGAGTAGTTGCCTTAATTGCTGAATAGCTCATGATTTTATTTGTCTTGAGGCCTTCTTCCACCATACCTCCCATCTTCACTACTTCGTTGAATGATTTCCCAACCGCTGAAACCAAGTGGGCATAGTAAGTTGGTTCCAAGGCTTGGAGGAAGTAGTCTACCATTTCGCTCTCCTTCATAGGAGGATCTACTCTTGCTGCCTGTTCTCTCCACCGAAAACCATACTCTCTGAAACTTTCATTGTGTTTCTTCTCAAATTTGGTCAAAGATAATCGATCTGGGATGATTTCCAGATTGTATTGGAAATGGTATGCGAATGCCTGTGCCAGGTCATCCCAGGTGTACCATCTTCCATGGTCCTGGCGTGTATACCACTCCAAAGCTGATCCGCTTAGACTTTGACTGAAGTAAGCCATCAATAATTCATCCTTTCCCCCAGCTCCTCGCATCTTGCTACAGAAACCCCTTAAGTGGGCTACCGGGTCGCCGTGCCCGCTGTATAAGTCAAATTTGGGCATCTTGAAGCCAACTGGCAATTGTACATTGGGGAATAAGCATAAATCTTTGTATGCTACACTGACTTGTCCACCTAATCCCCGCATGTCTCGGAACGATTGTTCTAGACTTTTGACCTTCCTAAACATCTCTTCTTGTTCAACATTTTTGGCTGGCTTGTCAATTTCGGTTGGGAGATCAAACCGATGAGCAGTTGAATTGATTTCGGAGGCTTTGAAGGTGGGCTCCGGGGGGTAATATTGGTTTTCTTGGGCCTGGAATGTAGGCTCACTAGGAGATTTGTGAAATGTAGCAGGGGGAGGTGCTACGAAAATAGGAGTTATAGGTAGAGGAAAGTACGAAACTGGTTTTGGAGGTGGAGACTGTAGTGTCTGAGAGGTGGTGCCTCGGTAGTGCTGATAAATGGGGAAACTTGGGGATAATTCAGTGGTGATATTATCCTGAGTTTGGGTCATTGATGGAGCAGGGTTATTTGGGTAAGATGGGGGTAACTGTCCTGTAGACCAAGCTTGGTACATCTCAGCCATTTGCTGCTTGAGCTTAAACATCTCTTCTTTCATTTTCCCGACATCCATCTCTTCTATCTCCATACCTGTGTCAACATCTGGGATAGACATACTTTCGGGTATTGGTCCTTTTGATCTTGTGTGATAGTGATAATATGCCAGTATACTCTTTAGAGAAACTAACTGCTTGAATTCTGGAAATGAACAAACTTGTTAGTTTTGAGAGTTTAACACATATATAATCACACGTTGAGATGCAATGCTCCTAGACAAATAATCCCTTTCTATTATGCATTTGCTCGGCTGCTTGTGTCGTCCCAGCCTTCTTGAAATTTTTATTGTTATTCATTTTTATTTATTATATATATCTTTTATCGTGGTGGTCGAATCTGAGAGATTGCCTACGTATCATGCTCTTACATGAATCAGACCTTGCGTAGTTCGGACCAAAGGCAATCACTTTTATTCATTACACAAAGATGGAATTACATTTGAAAACTTTAAGAAAATGGCTTGAAAACACACACACTTAAATCAAAATAAAAGATACAATTCTTAACATCTCACAACGTGCCCCACTTTCCACTTTTGTTGTCAAATATTGGGTTATCTGCTCAATGTGGGGCTTGACCTGGATGGCCTCCCAGCGTACGATACATCCTTTCCAACTCCATTGCTAGATGACGAGCAAAAGTGGGCGCATGCTCTGTAAACCTTTCATAATCCATTCCTTGGCAGTTTACATAACTTTGAGATGTGAAGACTGCCAGGTCGTGGATTTGTGCCCTGAAACCTTGGAGACGTTGGTCTTGGTCTTGCAATTGCTGCTGACGAGTGGTGGCTATATCTCTGACACGGTTTTCACGATCTAGAGCTGATTCTAACAGAGCTCGGAGTCTGGCCTGCTCTAATCTTGCTTGCGATCTTTCCCTGTCGAGGTCTGCTTGTTGATGTTCTCTGTTGCATCTTCTTGCCTCTTCTAGTTGTGCACGAAGCTGGTCTTCTGATCGCATCCAATAGTCTTTTTCCTTCTTGAATTGAGCCTTGTCTTTTTCGGATTGCCTATCTTGGCGTTCCTTGTTAGATCTGGCTTCTTCGTTTAATTGTTGGATCCTTTCTTTTGCTTTGCTCAATGCCCTTTCGTTTTCCGCAAGAATGGAATCATAATCTTGCATTTTTTCAAAGAGATTGGCGATGGTTTTTTGATCCTTCCAGCTCCTCTTTGGCGTTTCAGAAACTCTTTTCATTTTTTGGAATCGAGCATGAAGATTTTCATTCTCACAAGCTAGACTCTTCTTCTCGCCTTCGGCTTCTTGTGCTTGTAAATCTTTTTCCAAACTGAGGCTTCTCAGATTTTCTTTTAGGGCATGGATAGTTGCTTTGTACCCTTTTTCTTTTTCTCCCCAGATCAACCGCTCTTGGATTTTATCATTGAAGTTTTGAATATGGGGTCTTTTTGTTGGCCTTTTTAGCTCAGGTTCTGGTACATCATCCACGCGAGACCGCTTTTCGAACCACCTTGCATATCCAGGATTTATCTCACCCTTGGTAGTGTCTAGGACTTGAGTATCACTTTTCAAGTATCGGCACCCATTCCACATCTGCTGAAGTAGAGCTTCGGGAATAGTGGCTTCTGGGTGTAATTCGATTACTTGCATACTCAAATCTTCATCATCAGGAACTATTTGATATCTCCCTAGTTGCCTTAGGACTCTTAGTGGTGCATACGGCTGAATGCTTCTCAATCCCAATAGTAGTAGATAACTATTTGAGGTTGACATATGTATTGCTTCCCTCATCGGGAGCCATCCCAGAGTCCATTCAATTTGATTTGCCGTTAAAGCCTTTAGATGAGATACCCATGCTTCTATCCCTTCTGGAGCTTGATAATTTTTTGTTCTTTCCTCATAGCTCTCGATGCAATTAGCTTTGTTTGACCCATACTGTATGATCTTGGGCTGTTGTTGGAGATGTTCAATCACCCACATTTGCAACAAAATTTTGCATCCTTCGAAGACTTTTGCTCCTGATTTACATAAAGTCAAAGCCCGATAAATATCTGATAGAATGATGGGGACAAGGGTGTGATTTTCTTTAGTGGTGAGGATTTGCACAACTTTTGCGGTGCGAATATCAATTGTTCGCTCTTTATTTGGGAAGACCATGACTCCTAGAAAAGCCACCATGAAAGCAAATCGACGGTGCAATCTGCCAAGTGTCTTTGTTTTGCTTATTAGTAAGGCCTTTCTCATGAATTTCGAACCCATCTGATTTTCCGAACCTTGAATACAAAAAGTTGAAGGAACAACATCCATTGATGACATTGCTTTTCCTGATTTGACTGCTGATGTTCAGAAGACCGAAGAATCGATGTACCGAAGGAGCCTTTGTGAATATCAAGCTTTGATTTCTTAAACTTCCGTCAAAACCAACATAGCCAGCTATCTCCTCTAGTGTAGGAGTAAGCTCGAAGTCAGAGAAACGAAAAACATTGTGAACAGGATCCCAGAAAGTTACTAATGCCGCAATCAGATCATCACGGGGTTTAACTTTCATAATGTCCGTGAGATTTCCCAAATGCTTGACGACCCATTTTTGACCGTCTTCGCCTAAATCATACCACCACATTTGAAGCTGACATAGAAATTCTTCCGTACTTGTGGATGAGGGGCTTTGTGTGGTGCTCATTTTGTATCTGAAATTTAATTTTGATAAAGTCAAAATTCATTTTGAAAATTTATACTAAAAAAAAATCATTCATTTTCAATTTTTTTTTATTAAATACCTTTATTTCAAAATTTAAAACTATATTTTTTCGAAATTTTTAAAACAACCCATTTTATTCCTTTCTTCTTACCATGATTTTATTTAAGCTGGTCAACAAGCATGTTCGAGGCAAATGAATGCACAAGTAACAAATAGGATGCATCATGATGGTCTTTTAATTTTGGGTTCACCTGTCCTAGACAGACCCAACCCCTGTGTTGAGTCTCCAAGGCCAAATGCATATGATGCAAATATTCGTTCCTACTAGGGATCCGGTACATGGCTGAGTTATTCTAAGTGTAAAACCTTAGGTTGATTGTTCTAAACCTGGCTTACCCAAACGGACAGTTTGAGCCGAAGCGGGGGCAACGTACCGGGAGCACGAAAGTCTGCCCGGCCTAGTTACTTGTCCCAACTCCGTCTTATTTGGTACGACTCTAACAGAAAGGTGGGTCACGCGCACGTGTACACCATAAATTCAGAAGACTCAGAAAGAAGGGGGTTTCGTAGCAGTTGTATATATTCACAATTCAAATAATATTAAAGCGGTAAACAGCAACATTTAGCATATTAGCATATAAACAGTTGAAAATCTCATAGTAAATAAAGCCAATTAACACATATATTTTAAGCTCGAATTCTTTAAACCCTGAACCAATGGTTCTGGGTTACAATAACACTTTTTTCCCCAGCAGAGTCGCCAGAGCTGTCGCACCTCCTTTTTACCGCGCCCGCGGGGCGCATGGGGAGTTTTCTCCAATTGAAGGACAATCGAAACGGGATTTATTTAATTATTTCAGAGTCGCCACCCGGGAATTTTAAGGCGTCCCAAGTCACCAATTTTAATCCCTGAATCGAGGAGAATATGACTCAATTTATTATTCTGCGAACCAGAAATCCTGAGTAAGGAATTCTGTTAATCCGGAAGAAGGTGTTAGGCATTTCCGAATTCCGTGGTTCTAGCACGGTCGCTTAGCTGTTTTTATTATTGGCTTAATTATCTTGATTTTTATTAAATACTTTTTGTTACGTGATTTTTCTATCGCTTTTACTTATTGTTATTAAGGACCCTTCTTTGAATCGAATTACGCGTACGTATATTTGTGTTATAAAATAAAAAAAATGCGAAATTGTGTCACGCGTACGTATACACAATAACTTTTGATAATATATTTATTAAGCAATCATTTTTCGAGATTGTGTTGAATCAAGAATATTTGTTTTTCTTAAATATTGAACCGCACATCGCGGGTTTTTATGAAATTAATTTAACGCCTTTGAAAAAATCCTTTTATTAAATATTCGCTCGAAATTGCGCGTACGCATAATCCGAATCTTTTTTTTTTAAAATATAATCAGGGTACGCGAACGTATCCCTAATTGCGCAACATATTTGTAATGATATCAGGGATTTTTCTACAAATTGTTTATTATATTATGAGAAATCTTCATTTAAGATACTCTTTAATTCTTGAAAAAGAATTCACAATTTATTGAATGTTGCCCGTTGATTATAATTTCCGAGTATTAATGTTCATCCCAAGACTATTCAAATTCTCGGTGAAAGGATAAAAATTTGATTTTTAGCAAATACAACATATATATGTATGCCAAAGGATAAATTGTATATGAAACTAACAAATTCTTATTTCTAATTACCATTGATATAAAGTATGGTAATTGGTGCTTATACATCTCGTTTCATTCTCATATACTCGCTTTTAATCTAATAGACCTAATTATTTGGTCAATTTGTTTTATGAAGGTAGATAGGCATCGGGTTTATAGGAAAGGAGTTATTATACAATTTCCTTCAATAAAATTACCTTACATGCAACCTAACTGTATGTCGTAAACATTCATAACGTTTTAACATCGTAACAAGCTATATCATATCACCTTTCACCAACGTTTATACACACATCTATTATCTTTATAAACATATACCATCAATACCATCTAAACCTTATTTAACAACAAGAGTTAGTAATGTAGTTTTCTTGATATTTCTACATTACTCTTTACTTAACTAACAACACCATAAAATTTAAATAATGACCCACTTTATGCCATGTTTCCTACCTTGACAATCTTAATCACAACTATACTTTAATGAAAATTTAGAAAATTAACCTTGTTACAACACTTATACAGTCTTCAATAAAAGATATTTAACTTACAGTCATCCTATCAACATATATTGCTTATTTGATCTAGAAACAAAACTGAGTTTTTAATTAAAGAACTCGAATGAATAAAGATATTATTACAATTCAATCTTCATTTATCCGTCATACTGAATCTCTTTCCAACATAGAATTTAAAAGGATATGTACCTGGAAATGGAGGTAGAAGAAGTAAGTTTCAGCAGTTGCAGCAGTAACAAACTCAGCCAAATACCAGTATTCCCACAGATTTAAACAACAATAAGATCCGAAGAAAACAGATGCACAATACAGTTATTTTTTAAAAGACACTTCGGATGTTAACTGAATCAGTGGAACCAAGTAAGGTTGAACAGATTCATCAAAAGAACAATATTTCAGATTTCAATTTCTTTTCAGTTTCAAATTCCCATTTTTTCTGATTTTTCTGTTTCTGCTGCTGTATATATGTGTGTGTGTGTGACTGTTCTTTTTGTTCCTTTTCTGTTTCTTCTTCCTCTCCTAAAATCTCTCAAACTCTCTTCTTCTGAAAACTGATCCCTATCTCTGAAAAGCTCTCTGTGTATGTGTACCTATGTGTGTGTATTCCCTAATGCCTTAAAAATCAGATCGTTCCTCCTCTTAAAATCTACCCAAAATCTCAGTTTTCTTTGTTCTAATTTCTCTGAAAACTGAACTTTAATATTTCTTTCTGAAAACTGATTTCCCTCCCTCTGAAAACTGATTCTTTTCTGTCTGTCCAGCTCCTGTCTTTATACAGGGCTGGTTCTATACTTTTTAATGCTTCTTGGACCCCTTTCTTCTTTTAAAAACAGAAAGTTCCATTACAAACTTCTTTTTAATATTATATATGATCCTAACCTGATTTTCAGCAGCCCCATTATCCCTTGTTCCCCATTATTATCTTAAACTATAGCCACTAACATTACATTATAATACACTAGCACTAACACCCTGTTTTTACTGTTTCATTCCCAGAAATGCCCCTGACCT
>NC_091062.1:133695559-133715559 GCF_000393655.2 Nicotiana sylvestris | reverse complement strand
AAAAAGATTATTAGGTTAGATAGCTGTTGAACAACACCACTTTTGGGTAATTGAAGAGATTCATTACTTGAACTTAAAAGTGAGTTTAGAGATAACAAAACTTTGGTGGGATAATTTAGAGTTGCATACCCATTGTCAGCTAGAGTAGTTCGAGAGAATGCTCTAGTAAATTATTGTAGTTGATTGAGAGATAATTAAGATAGCCCATAACTCTTAATCCTCATAGAGTATTACAGAGAGATTATAGCGGAAGAGTCAAGACCTAAACTAGCAATTGGGGAAATCACTGCCCTAGACCTTTTTACCATTGAATTCTCTTTGTTTTAGCTTACTGTTGTTTTTAATAGTAGTTGAAGTAGTTAAGCAAAAAAAACCCAATCTTTATTGATAAAAAATCTTGCATCTAGAGATTGATTGAGTGATAATAACATTGCCGAAGAGTGTAATAGATAGGTTAGTTCCCTGAGGATTCGATTCCGGACTCAAAATCGGATTATATTTGCAATGACCGCTTTGTCCTTTGAAAGACATAGTTGGGCGTTATCAAATTTTGGCACCGTTGCCGGGGAGCTAACGGTGTTATTTATTACAACTTAGAAGTAGTGTTAAAAATTATTAGTTCAAATCAGTTTTCAAAGGTGTTAAACAATTTTCATTGAAATTCTAACGTTTGAACTCTTGTGGAATTCAGGTGTATGCCTAGAAATTCTTCGAGGACTGGAGAACTGCTTGAAGGACTTTCAGACCCCGAAAAAACATTCAGGGCATTGAACCGTGCCAACAGGAGGATCCAACAATCACAACAACCACACCAGCTTGAATTTGACATGGGTGATGTAGAGAATGTCAACGGAAACATCAGGGATGAGCTAGCTGACCCAAACGTTAGAGTGGTGGCACCTCTTGTGCCAGAAACTGCACTTTATGATTGGGCTCAACCCACAACTGACAACCTGGCAACTGCCATAGCTATGCCCGCAATTCAAGCGGAGACATTCCGGATCACCAACAACATGCTACAGAATAAAGGATTGTTTTCCGGGTCACACATTGAAGACCCTCAGCAACATTTGAAAAAATTTCTGTCAATTTGTGTGACTCAAAGGCAGCCAAATGTGACCCTAGAAGCTATCAATCTATTACTGTTCCCGTTCTCTGTGATTGGGGAAGCTCAGACTTGGCTGAATTCGCTCCCAATCAATTCCATTATCACCTGGGAGGAATTAGTAAAGCAGTTTTTGAATAAGTTCTACCCGCCCAACTAGACTGCAAGGCAGATTGATGAAATATTGCAGTACAAGCAGTAGCCGACTGAAACCTTGCAAGAAACTTGGGAAAGATTTAAAGGGATGTTGGTGAAGTGTCCTCACCATGAACTTCCAGACCAGATGCTTGGCCAGAGATTCTACATGGGATTAGCTGACAATCTAAAGGCCAATGTGGATGCTTCACCTAGAGGTGCATTTTTGAGTAAGACATTCACCGAGTGCAAAGTCCTTCTTGACAAGATGTCCCAGAATTCAGGGTGGATGACTAGAGGTACAACACTGGCACCTATAGTGCATTCAGTGCCTCTTGACCCAAATAATTCGCATGCAGAGAACATGGCCACATTCATGACTCAGATGAGTATTTTGACAAAGAAGATAGATGAGATGGGTACCAAACAAGTTCATATTGTTGACACAACAAATGGAGGACTATGTACACTCTGTGTTAATCAGTCTTATGTGTGTTCATGGAGTGGAGAAGGTGAAAATCAAGGAGCAAGGGAAGATATGAATTATGTTAACAACTTTGGGGGTCAGAGGCAAGGAGGACAATAGTGGAGACCGGTACCAAATCAGCAATATAGACCCAACATGCCTCAGCTTGGGGGCATGCAAGCTCAAGGCCAAATGGTGCCATACCACTAGAGACAACAGGGCTACCCACAACAGAATCAGCAACAGTTGACATATCAACTACCTCCTCAGCAGCAAGATAACAACATGGTAGAGATCAGGGGGATGCTCCAGCAACTCATTGGGATAAATGGTAAGATGCAAGAAAAGTTGGCAGTACATGACTCAGCTATAAAGAACATTGAAACTCAGTTGGGGCAGTTGTCTATGGTTTTAAACAATTGCCCCCAGGGAACGTTGCCAGCGGATACAAATATTAACCCCAAGGAGCAAAACCCGAATCAGCTGATGGCATTAAGTCTTCGGAATGGGAGAGATTTTGACAAAGAGCAGGAGGTTGCACAAGCCAGCAAAGAGACTACGCCAGCCACTCTAATTCCACTAGAGGTAGATGAACTAACAAATCTGACTGAAGTGGTAGTTGAATAGGGTCAAGATGAAAAGGGTAAGGCTAAGGTAAATGAACAAGCTGCAGAACAGGTGGTGCCTCTTATGCCACAGAACCCCAACAGAGAGAAGCCAGCAAGTAGTGAACAAAGGGTGATACCTGCACTATTCCCTCAGAGACTGGTAAAACAAAAGAAAGAAGATCAATACAAGAAATTCATGGAGATTCTGCGTCAAATTCAGCTGAATATTCCTTTGATGGATGCCTTGAGGGAGATGCCAAGTTATGCGAAGATGATGAAAGACCTAATGTCACAGAAGTTTGATTTTCAGGACCTATCCACAGTGACTCTGACGCAGACCTGCAGCGCAGTAATGACCAGACCGATGGCTCAAAAGATGTCCAACCCAGGTAGCTTCACTATTCCATGCACGATTGGGAGTTACACCTTTGCAAAGGAATTATGTTATTTGGGAGCCAGCATAAATTTGATGCCTCTGGCTGTATACACCAAATTGGGCATTGGCAGAGCTAGACCAACTTCGATGCTGCTACATCTAGCTGACCACACGGTAAAAAAACCTACGGGGATTCTTGATGATGTGTTGGTGCAAGTGGGGAAGTTCGTGTTCCCTGTAGATTTTGTTATTCTGGATTGTCAGGTAGATGAGGAGATACCTATCATTTTTGGCCACTGGGAGAGCCTGATCGATTGTGAGATTGGGGAATTAAAAATGAGACTGAACGATGAAGAAGTCATATTCAATATTTAGCAATCTATGAGGAGACCCAGTGAATATTCTAATTGCTCTCTAGTGGAGGCAATGGATGTGATCCTGCAAGAAGATGATGTGACCCTGACTACTAAAGATCTATTGGAGGCATGTCTGACAAATTTAGAAGAATGGATGGTGAAGGGTTGGCTGAGTGGGTCATGGCACTTGAAGGCCAAGGATTCTGGAAAAGGGAACCTCAGTTCGAGTCCCTTGAGTTAGAAAAAGGGTTACACCTCCAGCAAAGCCATCGGTAGAGGAACCACCCAAGTTGGAGCTGAAGCCGCTTCTAGCTCACCTCAGGTACGTTTTCTTAGGTCCTGATTCTACTTTGCTTGTTATTATATCATCCGGTTTGTTAGATATGCAGGTACAACAACTCTTACAAGTACTGCAAGAAAGCAAGACTGTCGTTGGCTGGACTATGGCAGACATAAAGGGTATCAACCCAGCCTTCTGTATGCATAAAATTCTCTTGGAAGAAGGGCACAAACCTTCTAGAGAACATCAACTAAGGCTAAACCCGAACATGAAAGAGGTAGTAAAGAAGGAAGTGATCAAATGGTTAGATGCGGGAATCATCTTCCCCATCTCTGATAGCAATTGGGTTAGTCCTGTCCAATGTGTGCCGAAAAAGGGGGGAATGACTGTTGTGCAAAATGAGAACAATGAGTTGATCTCAACTCGTATAGTCATGGGATGGAGGATTTGCATGGATTACCGAAAATTGAACACAGCCACCCGGAAGGATCACTTCCCCTTGCCTTTCATTGACAAAATGTTGGACAGGCTGGCCAGGCGCTCACACTTCCATTTCTTGGATGGATATTCGGGGTACAATCAGATATCAATAGCCCCCGAAGATAGAGAGAAAACATCCTTCACTTGTCCATATGGCATCTTCGCCTTTCGGAGAATGCCTTTTGGGATTTGCAATGCACCGATGACATTTCAACGGTGCATGTTAGCCATTTTCACAGACATAGTGGAGGATATTATGAAGGTCTTTATGGATGATTTCTCTGTGGTGGGAGATTCATTCAAGGATTGTCTTCACAACTTAAGAAGAGTGCTTAAAAGATGTGTGGAGACAAATTTAGTATTGAACTGGGAGAAGTGCCATTTTATGGTACAGGAAGGGATAGTCCTGGGACATCGAGTGTCCAGTAAAGGAATTGAGGTCGACCATGCTAAGGTTGATGTGATTGAAAAACTACCACCGCCCACTTCAATTAAGGCGGTGAGAAGTTTCCTTGGGCAGCCGGGTTCTACAGGCGATTCATAAAAGATTTCTCCAAAATTGCTAACCCATTATGCAAACTCCTTGAAAAGGATCACCCCTTTGTGTTTTCTAATGATTGCAGGTTGGCATTTGAGGAACTGAAGAAGAGATTGGTGACTGCACCCATCATTGTTGCACCCAACTGGGAGCAACCATTTGAGCTCATGTGCGACGCAAATGACTACGCCATAGGAGTAGTCTTGGGGCAGTGACAGGGTAAACTGATGCACCCAATTTATTATGCAAGCAGAACACTGAGCAATGCACAACTCAATTACACAGTGACGGAAAAGGAGATGTTGGCTATTGTGTTTGCATTCGACAAATTCAGGTCATACTTGATTGGCTTGAAAGTTATTGTTTACACTGACCATGCAGCAATTAGGTACCTGATAGAAAAGAAGGAGTCAAAGCCACGCTTGATTCGCTGGGTTCTTCTGTTACAAGAATTCGATCTGGAAATATGTGACCGAAAAGGGATAGAGAACCAAGTAGCTGACCACCTTTCAAGGCTGGAAAGAGCTAAAAAGAAGGTAGAGGTTGAGGATATAACAGAGACATTCCCGGATGAACAATTACTGGCAATGACAATGGAGGAGACACCTTGGTATGCTGATATTGCTAATTATTTAGCAAGTGGTATTGTACCTTATGAACTCTCCTCAATTCAAAAGAAAATGTTCTTTCGTGATTGTCGGTATTATTATTGGGATGAACCTCTATTGTTTAAAATATGTGTAGATAACATGATTCGGCGGTGTATCCCCGAGAAAGATCAACATTCTATTTTGCAGGCTTGCCATGCTTCACCATATGGTGGACACTTTGGAGGAATTTAGACAGCAGCTAAGGTGTTGGAGTCAGGCTTGTACTGGCCTACTCTGTTCAAGGATGCCCATGCTTGGGTTAAAAGCTGCGATGAATGCCAAAGAGCTGGCAACATATCTCGTATACACGAGATGCCAATGACCACAATTCAAGAGATGGAGATTTTTGACATGTGGGGGATTGACTTCATGGGGCCATTCGTCAGCTCGTATGGTAACAAGTACATATTGGTAGCAGTTGACTATATCTCTAAGTGGGTCGAAGCAGTGGCTCTCCGGACCAATGATGCCAAGGGGGTACTAGCCTTTCTAAAGAAGAATATTTTCACGCGTTTTGGTACCCCAAGAGCAATACTCAGTGATGGTGGAACCCATTTTTGTAATAGAGCATTCGCACGACTGTTGGAAAAATATGAAGTTCATCATAAAGTGACCACCCCGTACCACCCACAATCGAGCGGTCTAGTTGAAGTGTCCAACAGGCAGATTAAAAGTGTCCTCACAAAAACAATGAATGCAACAAGGACTGACTGGGCAAAGAAATTGAATGATGCATTGTGGGCATACAGAACAGCCTTCAAAACCCCAATTGGTATGTCACCGTACAAGTTGGTGTTTGGCAAGGCATGCCACCTCCCTGTTGAGCTAGAGTATAAAGCACTTTGGGCATTGCGGCAGTTAAACTTAAACATGGAGACAACAGGTACTAATAGAATCACTGGGTTACATGAGCTAGAGGAATTCAGGTTCCAGGTCTTTGAGAGTGCTAGATTATACAAAGAAAGGATGAAATTAATGCATGATAGGAACATCTTGGATCGAAACTTCAAACCCGGAGATCTAATGTTGTTATACAACTCGAGATTGAGATTGTTCCCAAGTAAGTTAAAGTCCCGATGGTCAGGACCCTTCAGAGTGGTGCAATTGTTCTTGAGTGGAGCTATAAAGATTGAATGAGAAGATGGGACAAACTGTGGTAAATGGGCAAAGGTTGAAACATTACCTTGGCATGGCTGAAGAAAAAGGGGATAAAGTGGTAATCACTTTGGGAGAGCCCTAGTGCACGGATGAGGAGTGATGATCAAATGCTTGCATCGTGCCGCGACGTTAAATCAGGCGCTGCATGGGAGGCAACCCACGAGTGTGTTGTTAGTGTGTTCATGTAACTTCATATATTAAAAAAAAATCAGCGCCAGCACCGCGACCGCGGTGAACCACGGTGGAAGGCAAACATTCTGCCTCAGATTTTTCATCTTACTGCGACCGCGATGGATCGCGGTAAACCGCGGTGAGGCGTAAACTTTCTGCCTCAGATTTTGAAACCCACCGCGGCCGCGGTGGACCGCGGTCGGTCCCAGGTAATTTTAATTTTTTTATTTTTTTCGTTTTTCTTATTTCTTTTCCTCCTCTTTTAATTTTACAACCCAACCCCCCCCTCTTAAACCCAAAACACCGATCCCCTCCCCCATATTTCCAATTTCTCTCCCTCCCTAAACCCTAACCCCTCCAATACTCTCTCCTTCTTCTTCTTCTTCCCTCATACTAATATCCCCCACTTCCATTCCTCTCCCCATTCTTCAACTACGGTATGTTCCTCACCTCTTCTTTCTCTTTTCTTTAGTATTGTGTTGTAGTTTATGTAATTTTATGTTGTGTTGGGATGTACTTGTTGGTATACTCTTTTTCTTCTTGTTTTTGCTTTTCAATTTCGTTTTTGAGTTTGATTGGTGAAGGGGCTGTGCATTGCATGTTTGAACGGTGTTATTGGTGGGTGATTGAATGAAGTAAGTGTGGGGTGTGTTGATGTGGTAGTATACTTGATTGGGGAGGAGCTTTGATCTACCCATGAGGGCTATACGTGTCTGGATAGTGCCTTGCTCACAAGGTGTTTGGGAAATTGCCCCAATAGAGATATAAGGAGCTATTGTGACATGGTTATGGTGAAGTCTGAGTAACCATACATAGTCACATATTTTACGCACTCACTAATAGGCGTTTCATTGTATGACAGGTACAATGAGTTCTTCCAAGAAGAGACAAAACACCGGACCCTCCATTAGTGAACCGAGAAGCTCCTCACGAGCTAGGAGCCAAGCCAATGCACCTCAGTTTGATAGCACTCAGTTTGTATCCAGGGCAGCAGAGGATAGGTATAACTAGAAAGCAGCCAAGAAGCTACAACCTGAGGTGCACATTGATCGAATGGCTTTGGAGGTAGAATGCCCTAATATGTTTAATGAGCTGCGGCGGTGTCAGCTGGACATCTTCTTCGAGGTACCGGAGGAGGCTAATGTTCAACTAGTAAGGGAGTTCTATGCGAACTTGCTAGAACATGAGAATGGGGTTGTGATGGTGCGCAATACCCCGGTAAATGCATCCCTTGATGCCATCCACAGGGTATACAGGCTGCCTGTGTTTCGGGGTGAATTTGATCCTTATCGTACTTTTAGCGGAACACGTGCCTTGTGGGGCACTCTTCTTGATACTATCTGTGTGCCGGACGGAGAACACCTATAGATCAAGCACAGGATTACTCTCAACTCCCACTGTCTGAACTGGGAGGCCAAGAGTTGGCTCACCATTGTCAACAGTTGATTGTTGCCATCCAGCAACACGATAGATGTTAATCTACCACAGGCATCCGCAATCCACTGTTTTATGTCCCACAGTGATTTTGATGTGGCTCGGCTCATTCATGAAGAGATGTTCATTCGATCACCTAAGCTAACCAAGGGCCACTACTTCCCTTCGCTGATCACTCGGCTGTGCCGTATTGCTCGAGTCCCCGAAGACTCTCGGGTTGATGGGAGATTGCCACTAAAAGCCCCGTTCCGGGCAAGAAAAATTGGAATTGGATGAGAGTCGGTGGTGAATGTTGATGACTCTGATGATGCTGAGGTTCCCCCTCCTCTGAGTTTGATGTGGCAGGCCCATCACAGCCACGCCGGAGCACCCGTATGACAGCTTTGGAGCAGGATATGGCTAGGTTGTGTACCTCAGTCACTAATTTGGGTGTCCGTGTTGATGCGGTGGCTGAGAGGAAAGTGAAATCGGAGAAGAAATTCTTGGGCTGGTCGAGAGCGCTGGGACGTGCGTGCAACGTGAACCCAGACACTGTCTCCGATCAAGAGTGAGCCTTCAGGGAAGTTCCTTAACCTCACTGTTCTTTAAATTTTAAGTCATGGGGACATGTCTTCATTTTAAGTGTGGGGTGGGGATACTTCATTGTATGTTTGTAATTGTAATAATTGACTATTTGATGTTGGTTGATTTGTCTTGCTTGGATTGTTTTGATGTAGATAATAGTTCATTAGGAAAGCTAAAATAGTAAGTGACTTGTCCCAACGACGGATCTCTTTTGGCAAGGTTCTTGAGGGACTAAGTCAGAAAAAAATTGGAATATGGAGAGTTTCCTGATGACGGATCCGTTAGACAATTTTCTTGAGGGAAGTAGTCTAGAGAAAAGACCAAAAAGATTTTTTATTTTATTTTTAGGTAGTGTAGTAACTCCCCTTTGGTTTTTCTTTGGGCCACGGTTCTTTTCTAAGGGTTTAGCTTGAATCGGGTATAGGTAGTTTTTGTTTTTGTTCTTTTTAGTTTTAGGTTAGGATTAATGGGCTACGAGCGAAAAATCAATTTTTTACACCTGAACTGTGATGACCCGGCCAGTCGTCTCATGAGTTACCGCTCTGATTTCCCCATTTCAGCTTCTTTACGCTTCGTTATCCCTGTTTTATGTGATCGGGTTGACTAGTTTGAGTTCGGAGAGGATTTTGGTAAGGAATGAGACACTTAGTCTCTTTTAAGAAGGCTTAAGTTGGAAAAGTCAACCGGATGTTGACTTATGTGTTAGAGGGATCGGATATGAGTTCCGATGGATCGGTTATCTTTGGGAGGTGATTTGTGACTTAGGAGTGCAATCGGAATGGATTTTGGAGTTGTAGAGAAGATTTAGGCTTGAATTGGCGAAATTGATATCTTGGCAAATTCCGGTTGATAGGCGAGATTTTGATATAGGGGTCGGAATGGAATTCCGAGAGTTGCACTAGCTTAGTTGTGTCATTTGGGTTGTGTGTGCAAAATTTCAGGTCATTCGGACAAGATTTGATAGACCTTTTGATCGAAAGCATAAGTTAAGAGTTTTTGGAGTTCTTAGGCTTGAATCCTATGTTAAATTGGTGATGTGATGTTGTTTTAAGCGTTCCGAAGTGTTGAATAAGTTTGAACGATGTCATGGGATGCATTGGTACAATTAGTTTGAAGTTTCGGGGGTCCCGGGTAGGTTCCGGATGTTTTAGGCCGAAAATCATAGTTGTAGCAGGTCCAGGAGGGTTGTAGGCCCCGGAACTCACCCACGCGGTCCGCACAAAAATGAGTGCGCCTGCGGTGAGTGCTATGCAGACCGCACAAAAGCGGGTGCGGCCGCGGTAGGTGTCGCGCGGACTGCACAAAAGCGGGCTCGGCCGCGGTGAAGAACCTTCCCGCTGGTCCAACTTCGGATGCTCATATCTTTTGATATACAAGGAATTTTGAGGTGATTCAAAAACAAACATTATAACCCTTTGTGTCTAGTTTCCATAAAGGTAAAAATATTGCAATTTGGACATCTGTAGAAAAAGTTATAGCCAAAATACTAAAGCCTATCACTGCAGAGGGAGGCCTGTGCGGCCGCAGTCATTTTTGCGCGGACCGCACCGGCTTGTGCGAACCGCGGTCGATTTGGTGTGGCTCGCGGTAGCTGAAATCTGAGGGGGTACCTATAAATACAAGGTTTTGGGTTTCATTTAATATTTTGGCCTAGAGAGCTCGGATTTTGGCGATTTTTCTAAGGTTTTTCAAGAAATTCATTGGGGTAAGTGATTTTAACTTAGATTTGGCTTGAATACATGATTCTATCACTGAATTCATCATTAATTTGTGATTTGGGATGGAATTTGGGAAGAAAATTGTGAAACCTTTCAAAAATGTAAAATGATAATTTGAAGGACCAAATGGTATCGAAATTGGATAATTTTGGTATGGTTAGACTTGTGAGGGTATGAGGATTCTGAAAATGTAAATTTTACCCGATTCCGAGACGTGGCACCGGGGCTCGGGCTATGTTCCCTTAGCATATTGTGACCTATTCGTTCTGATTTTAGATAGATTCGACGCGCGTGGAGGCCAATTTGAGAGGCAAGGGCATAACGAGCTAGAGTTTTGGCCAGTTTGAGGTGAGTAATGATTTTAAATGATATCTTGAGGGTTTGAAACCCTAGATTTGCACAACGTAGTGCTATACTAAGTTGAGATACACGATGTGCATGCCGCAACAATTATATAGCGCTTGGGATGAAGGAGCCACTCCGGAGTCTGCACACCCCCAGTGAGCGCAGTCGACTATTATTATGATGGATCGGGCTGTACGCCACAGCGATATACAGATCGGGCTGCACACCGCAACGGTATATATATTTATTGATTTGGTTATCGTGAGAAGTATATGAATTGAGAACTGAGGATAAGAACGAATAAATGAACTGAAATGCTTGAGGAGTTGATTTATACTGATTATATCTGTTTTACCTGGTTTAAAGAATTTCACATGATTTCCTCATTCACTGTTGCTTAAATGATTTTACTGTTTTGATATAGAACTGCTTAGTGCCTTCACGCGATTTCATACTGTCAGCCATTATTTATTGTTATTACTCACTGAGTTGGAGTACTCACATTACTCCCTGCACCATGTGTGCAGGTACAGGTATTCCTGAGGCATAGAGCGAGCTTTCCTACCGTTCTGTTTTCATCGGAGTTATCGAGGTAGCTGCATGACGTTCACAGACCCGATTTCTCCTTCTATCTCCACTTATTATTCCACATTTTAGACATATTTCTGTATTAGATTGTTGAAACCTTGAATTAGAGGCTCAGACTTGTGACACCAGATCAGTGGGTTGTTTTACATAGATTTTTTGTGATTATGGATTCCGCACATTTCATCTGTTAAAATTCATACTTCTATTTATATTAAATTGGTATTAAATCCCAAAAATTGGTATTGAATTATAAAGAAAGAGATTGTGAGATGTTAATTGGTCGGGTTTGCCTAGCATTGTGTTGGGCGCCATAACGGCCGGGGTTGGGGTCGTGACAAGTTGGTATCAGAGCCTAGGTTACTTGGTCTCGCGAATCATGAGCCGGCTTAGTAGAGTCTCGCGGATCGGTACGGAGACATCTGTATTTATCCTCAAGAGGCTGTAGAACCTTTAGGAAAACTTCATATTCTTGAAACTCTTGTTGTGCGAACTTGTTGATCCGAGTGCTAAACTTCCGTTATTCTATTCTCTCGCAGATGGAGAGGACTCGCGCTACCGGACGAGGTGGACGACCACCAGTGCCACCCTCCAAGGTCACCAGAGGCCGTGGGCGCGGTCATGGCCGTGTTTGAGGCAGAGTAGTGAGGGCAGCACCTATTGATCCACCAGCTGCCCCAACTCCGGATCAGGCTCCAGCAGCAGCACCGGTTCAGGAACCAGTAGTGTCCATCGTTATTCCGGGTCTACAGGAGGCCTTGGCACAGATCTTGACAGTTTGCACAGGCCTGGCTCAGGCAATTTCAGCCACCACAGTAGCAGCTACTTCACAGGCCGGGGGAGGCAATCAGACCCCCACTGCTCGCACACCTTAGCAGGTAGTGCAGGGACTACAGACACGGGGCGCACCTCCAGCTCAGCTGGTTGCACCAGCTCGGGAGTTTGTTGTGCCAATCATGTCGGACGATGAGCAACGTCGTCTTGAGAGGTTTGGTAGACTCCAGCCTCCGTCATTCAGTGGTCTTGAGGGCGAGGATGCCCAGGGTTTTCTTGATAAGTATCAGCAGATGCTCTATACAGCAAGGATTCTTGAGTCTAGTGTGGTGGCATTTACTACTTTTCAGTTTACGGGGGCTGCCTTCACTTGGTGGGAGGCGTATAAGAGGTGTAGGCCAGTTGGTGCAGCGCCCCTGACTTAGCAGGAGTTCTCCACTCTCTTCTTGGAGAAGTATGTACTGCAACCTCGCAGAGAGGAGTTGTGTAGGCAGTTTGAGTGGCTAAAGTAGGGAGATATGATTGTGTCACAGTATGAGGCGAGGTATTCCGAGTTGGCTCGTCATGCCGTTTGGATGGTTCCAACCGATCGGGAGAGGATCAGGAGATTTGTGGATGGCCTTAACTACCATCTCCGTATCTTGATTACTAAAGAGAGGGTATTGGGTGCTACATTCGAGGAGGTGGTTGATATTGCTCGAGAGATTGAGATGGTTCGCCGTCAGGATAGAGAGGAGAGGGAGGCCAAGAGGCCTCAAGGCTCTGGTAGTTTCAGTGGTGCTCCTTCGAGGGGCCAGTTCCAGTAGGGTAAAGGTCATTCTTTTAGGCCCGCTCAGTTGGCCCGTCCAGAGTATCGTGGGGCATCCTCAAGTCGTGGTTATCATGGGTCGCAGCAGGGCCAGTCATCACTCAGCGCCCTTCCAACTCAGAGTTCACCTCGTGCCCCATCAGTCCAGGGTTCTTCCATGGCAGGTCCTTCTTCTGGCCATTCTGGTGCCAGGGGTTCCTTTCAGTCCCCATCTCCAGCACCGGGTAGTTGTTACAAGTGCGGAGAGTTTGGAATATGAGGAGGCAGTGTCCTCGACTTCGTGATGGTCAGTATCAGCAAAGGGGTCAGCCCTCAACTTCTGCTCCAGTTACTTCACCACCCGCCCAGCCAGCTAGGGGTGGAGGTCAAGCAGCCAGGGGTCACCCTAGAAGGGGAGATCGATCAGGTGGTGGATAGGCTCGTTTCTATGCACTCCCAGGTAGACCCGATGCTATTGTTTCAGATGCTGTTATCACAGGTATTGTTTTAGTCTGCCACAAAGATGCCTCTGTATTATTTGATCCCGGTTCCACCTTTTCTTATGTGTCATCATATTTTGCTCGTTATTTGGGCATGCCCCGTGAGTTTCTTATTTTACCTGTTCATGTATCTACCCTGGTGGGCGATACTGTTGTTGTAAACCGTGTGTATCGGTCATGTATGGTGACTATTGGGGGTCTGGAGACCCGAGTTGATCTATTACTATTGAGCATGGTAGACTTTGATGTTATTTTGGGCATGGATTGGTTATCTCCGTGTCATGCTATTCTAGACTGTCATGCTAAGACAGTCACTTTGGCTATGCCGGGTGTACCACGGATCGAGTGGCGTGGTGTGACTGATTATATCCCTAGTAGAGTGATCTCTTTCTTGAAGGCCCAACGTATGGTTGGGAAAGGTTGTCTTTCATATCTAGCGTTTGTGAGGGATGTTGGAACTGAGAGTCCTAGCATCGATTTGGTCCCAGTTGTGAGGGATTTTCCCGATGTGTTCCCTGCAGACCTGTCGGGCATGCCACCGAACAGGGATATTGATTTTGGTATTGACCTGGTGCCGGGAACTCAGCCCATTTCTATTCCGCCATATCGTATGGCACCAGCAGAGTTGAAGGAATTGAAATTACAGCTTCAGGAACTCCTAGATAAGGGGTTCATTCGGCCTAGTGTGTCCCCTTGGGGTGTACCAGTTTTGTTTGTGAAGAAGAAAGATGGCACGATGAGAATGTGCATTGATTATAGGCAATTTAACAAAGTAACAATTAAGAACAAGTATCCCTTGCCTCGCATTGATGATTTATTTGATCAGCTTCAGGGAGCGAGAGTGTTCTCCAAGATTGATCTCCGTTCAGGCTATCACCAGTTGAAGATCAGGGATTCAGATATTCTTAAGACTGCTTTCAAGACCAGATATGGTCATTATGAGTTTCTTGTTATGTCTTTCGGGCTAACCAATGCCTCAGCAACATTCATGCATTTGATGAACATCGTGTTCCGGCCTTATCTTGATTCGTTCGTTATAGTGTTCATTAATGATATCCTGGTGTTCTCGTGTAGTCAAGAGGAGCACACGGAACATTTGAGAGTTGTGTTGCAGAGATTGAGGGAGGAGAAGCTTTATACAAAGTTCTTCAAGTGTGAGTTTTGGCTCAGTACAGTGGCTTTCTTGGGACACGTGGTGTCCAGCGAGGGTATACAGGTTGATCTGAAGAAGATAGAGGCGGTTCAGAGTTGGCCCAGACCATCCTCAGCCATAGAGATTCATAGCTTTCTTGGGTTGGTAGACTATTATCGCCGGTTTATTCAGGGATTCTCATCTATCACATCGCCCTTGACCAAGTTGACTCAGAAGGGTGTTTCTTTTGTATGGTCGGACGAGTATGAGGAGAGCTTTCAGAAGCTCAAGACAGCTTTGACCACAACTCCAGTATTGGTTTTTCCATCAGCTTCGGGTTCATATACCGTGTATTGTGATGCTTCGAGAGTTGGGATTGGTTGTGTATTGATGCAGGGGGGTAGAGTTATTGCTTATGCTTCTCGTCAGTTGAAGCCCCATGAGAAGAACTACTCTATTCATGACTTAGAGTTGGCTGCTATAGTTCATGCCATAAAGATTTGGAGGCACTACTTATATGGCGTATCTTGTGAGGTATTCACTAATCATCGCAGTCTTCAGCATTTGTTTAAACAAAAGGACCTTAACTTGAGGCAGCGGAGATGGCTAGAATTGCTTAAAGATTGTGATATTACTATTCTGTATCATCCGGGAAAGGCCAATGTAGTGGCTGATGCTTTGAGCCGGAAGGCGGTGAGCATGGGGAATTTGGTGTACATTCCAGTTGGGGAGAGGCCCCTTGCAGTTGATGTTCAAACCTTGGCTAATCGGTTTGTGAGACTAGATATTTCTGAGACTAGTCGGGTGTTGGCTTGTGTGGTTTCTCGGTCTTCCTTATATGATCGCATTAGAGAGCACCAGTATGATGATCTGCATTTGCTTATCCTTAAGGACAGGGTTCAGCATGACGATGCCAGATATGTGACCATTGGTGATAATGGCTTGTTGAAGATGCAGGGCCGGATCTGTGTGCCCAATGTGGATGGGATTAGAGAGTTGATTCTGGAGGAGGCCAATAGCTTGCGGTATTCTATTCATCCAGGTGCCGCGAAGATGTATCAGGATTTGAGGCAGCACTATTGGTGGAGAAGAATGAAGAAAGATATTGTGGGATTTATAGCTCGGTGTCTCAATTGTCAGCAGGTGAAATATGAGCATCAGAGACCGGGTGGCTTGCTTCAACAGATGGTTATTCCCGAGTGGAAGTGGGAAAGGATCACTATGGACTTTGTGGTTGGACTTCCTCGGACTTTGAAGAAGTTTGATGCTATTTGGGTGATTGTGGATCGGCTGACCAAGTCCGCGCACTTCATTCCTGTGTGTACTACCTATTCTTCAGAGCAGTTGGCAGGGATTTATATCCGGGAGATTGTTCGGTTGCATGGTGTTCCGGTTTCCATCATCTCAGATAGAGGTACTCAGTTTACTTCGCAGTTTTGGAGAGCCGTGCAGAGAGAGTTGGGTATTCAGGTAGAGTTGAGCACAACGTTTCATCCTCAGACGGACGGACAATTCGAGCGCACTATTCAGATACTGGAGGACATGTTGCGTGCCTGTGTTATTGATTTCGGAGGTTCTTGGGATGAGTTTCTGCCACTTGCAGAGATTTCCTACAACAACAGCTATCAGTCCAGCATTCAGATGGCACCATATGAGGCCTTGTATGGGAGACGGTGTAGATCTCCAGTTGGTTGGTTCGAGCCTGGCGAGGCTAGGATGTTGGGAACAGACTTGGTTCAGGATGCCTTAGAGAAAGTGAAGGTGATTCAGGAAAGACTTCGTACAACACAGTCGCGTCAGAAGAGTTATGCAGACCGGAAGGTTTGAGATGTGTCTTACATGGTTGGTGAAAATGTTTTGCTGAAGGTTTCACCCATGAAGGTTGCTATGAGATTCGGAAAGAGAGGGAAGTTGAGCCCGCAGTTCATTGGACCATTTGAGGTACTTAGGAGGATAGGGGAGGTGGCTAATATGCTGGACTTGCCACCCAGCCTGTCGAGTGTGCATCTGGTATTCCATGCGTCTATGCTCTGGAAGTATGTTGGGGGTCCGTCTCATGTTTTAGACTTCAGCACGGTTTAGTTGGATGATGATTTGACCTTTGATGTGGAGCCAATAGCTATTTTGGATCGTCAGGTTCGCAAGTTGAGGTCAAAGGATATAGCTTCAGTGAAAGTGTAGTGGAGAGGTCGGCCCGTGGAGGAGGCTATTTGGGAGACTAAGCGGGATATGCGGAGCAGATATCCTCACCTATTCGAGGCTTCAGGTATGTTTCTTGACTCGTTCGAGGACGAATGTTTGATTAAGTTGGGGAGGATATGACGACTCGGCCAGTCGTCTCATGAGTTACCGCTCTGTTTTCCCCATTTCAGCTTTTTTACGCTTCGTTATCCGTGTTTTATGTGATCGGGTTGATTAGTTTGAGTTCGGAGAGGATTTTGGTAAGGAATGAGACACTTAGTCTCTTTTAAGAAGGCTTAAGTTGGAAAAGTCAACCGAATGTTGACTTATATGTTAGAGGGATCGGATATGAGTTCTGATGGCTTGATTAGCTTCGGGAGGTAATTTGTGACTTAGGAGCGCGATCAGAATGGGTTTTGGAGTTGTAGAGAAGATTTAGGCTTGAATTGGCGAAATTGATATCTTGGCAAATTCCGGTTGATAGGCGAAATTTTGATATAGGGGTCGGAATGGAATTCCGAGAGTTGCAGTAGCTTCGTTGTGTCATTTGGGATGTGTGTGCAAAATTTCAGGTCATTCGGACGAGATTTGATAGACCTTTTGATCGAAAGCATAAGTTAAGAGTTCTTGGAGTTCTTAGGCTTGAATCCTATGTTAAATTGGTGATTTGATGTTGTTGGAAGCGTTCCGAAGTGTTGAATAAGTTTGAACGATGTCATGGGATGCGTTGGTACAATTAGTTTGAAGTTTCGGGGGTCCCGGGTAGGTTCCGAATGTTTTAGGCCGAAAATCATAGTTGTAGCAGGTCCAGGAGGGTTGCAGGCCCTGGAACTCACCCACGCGGTCCGCACAAAAATGAGTGCGCCCGCGGTGAGTGCTGTGCGGACCGCACAAAAGCGGGCACGGCCGCGGTAGGTGTCGCGCGGACCGCACAAAAGCGGGCTCGGCCGCGGTGAAGAACCTTCCCGCTGGTCCAACTTCAGATGCTCATATCGTTTGATATACAAGGAATTATTAGGTGATTCAAAAACAAACATTATAATCCTTCGTGTCTAGTTTCCATAAAGGTAAAGATATTGCAATTTGGACATCTGTAGAAAAAGTTATGGCCAAAATACTAAAGCCTATCACTGCAGAGGGAGGCCTGTGCGGCCGCGATCATTTTTGCGCGGACCGCACCGGCTTGTGCGAACTGCGGTCGATTTGGTGCGGCTCGCGGTAGCTGAAATCTGAGGGGGTACCTATAAATACAAGGTTTTGGGTTTCATTTAATATTTTGACCTAGAGAGCTCGGATTTTGGCGATTTTTCTAAGGTTTTTCAAGAAATTCATCGGGGTAAGTGATTTTATCTCAGATTTGGCTATAATACATGATTCTATCACTGAATTCATCATTAATTCGTGATTTGGGATGGAATTTGGGAAGAAAATTGTGAAACCTTTCAAAAATATAAAATGATGATTTGAAGGACCAAATGGTATCGGAATTGGATAATTTTGGTATGGTTAGACTTGTGAGGGTATGAGGATTCTGAAAATGTAACTATTACCCGATTCCGAGACGTGGGCCCAGGGCTCTTGTTTTGCTAATTTTGGGATTTTTGATATTCTTCGAATGTTTTCGCTTGGGCTATGTTCCCTTAGCATATTGTGACCTATTTGTTCTGATTTTAGATAGATTCGACGTGCGTGGAGGCCAATTTGAGAGGCAAGGGCATAACGAGCTAGAGTTTTAGCCAGTTTGAGGTGAGTAATGATTTTAAATGATGTCCTGAGGGTTTGAGACCCCGGATTTGCACAACGTAGTGCTATACTAAGTTGAGATACACGCTGTGTGACGAGCGTGAGGTTCAATGCTATGGGGATTGTGACTTGGTCCATCCCGAATGATATTGTACTACATTTTTGATTGAGACATATACTTTATTATTGTGAATTGGGCTTGTTGCCATGCTTGGGGCCTTGTGTCGACCTGTAGATCCCTTAGGGGATTTTTGACTGGTTTTCCTCACTTATTTTGTTAAAGAATTTATATCCTCAGTCATGTTTCCAATTGTTTAAGAATGATATGGACCAGATTTTTGAAATGTTAATCATAAATAGTAAGAGATATGAGGGCTGAGATCCCGACCGTACATTATGCTCGAGAGGCTGTGATTTTTAAATGACTGAGAGGGGTCGGGGACCCAATATGAGGATATTTTATATGATATGGATCGGGCTGCACGTCGCAGAAATTACTTATATGGATCGGGATGCACGCCGCAACAATTATATAGCGCTTGGGATGAAGGAGCCCCTACGGAGTCTGCACACCCCCAGTGAGTGCAGTCGACTATTATTATGATGGATCGGGCTGTATGCCACAACGATATACGGATCGGGCTGCACGCCGCATCGGTATATATATTTATTGATTCGGTTATCGTGAGAAGTATATGAATTGAGAACTAAGGATAAGAACGAATAAATGAACTGAAATGCTTGAGGAGTTGATTTATACTGATTATATCTGTTTTACCTGGTTTAAAGAATTTCACATGATTTCCTCATTCACTGCTGCTTAAATGATTTTACTGTTTTGATATAGAACTGCTTAGTGCCTTTACGTGATTTCATACTGTCAGCCATTATTTATTGTTATTACTCACTAAGTCGGAGTATTCACATTACTCCCTGCACCATGTGTGCAGGTACAAGTATTCCTGAGGCATAGAGCGAGCTTTCCTGCCGTTCTGTTTTCATCGGAGTTATCGAGGTAGCTGCATGGCGTTCGCAGACCCGATTTCTCCTTTTATCTCCACTTATTATTCCGCATTTTAGACATATTTCTGTATTAGATTGTTGAAACCTTGAATTAGAGGCTCATACTTGTGACACCGGATTAGTGGGCTGTTTTACAGAGATTATTCGTGATTATGAATTTCGCACATTTCATCTATTAAAATTCATACTTCTATTTATATTAAATTGGTATTAAATCCCGAAAATTGGTATTGAATTATAAAGAAAGAGATTGTGAGATGTTAATTGGTCGGGCTTGCCTAGCATTGTGTTGGGCGCCATCACGGCCGGGGTTGGGGTCGTGACAAGAACACAATAGATACTAGAGTGTAACGCCTAGCTTCATTGGTTAAATCCTGTTAGAGTGCCTTAAAATTGTACGTTTGTATCTAACTTGAACACTAAAAAGAGAATGTCTTGATAACCCAATCCGGAGTGAGTCATGTGCCATGTGTGTGTGAGTTTTACTGTATTCCATGTTTCATATTTGATGCCTAGAACTTGCCCTGTGTGTTTGCAAAGCGAAATAGTAGTTTCTTTCAGTTTTAGAAGTGATATAGGCATTTCTTTGTTGAGCCAGATATATAAAGTAAACCCACCTGAATGCAATACATCGTAGTTAACCCCGTTGAGCCTATAAGCTTATTTCTTTGGCAACCACATTGCGAACCTTACCCAATTGTTTGAATAGCTTTCCGTTTGAACCCTTTTACCTCCCAATAAGCACTTGAATGGTAATGGAAGTATGCAAAAGTAAAAGTGTGGGGTGGTGGTTTGGTTTTTGAGTGGAACCATTGAGATAGAGCAAAGGTGTGGAAACTGAAGCATAAAAAAAGAAAAAAAAAAGAAGAAAAATATGGGTTATAAACAATG
>NC_091062.1:133685559-133688059 GCF_000393655.2 Nicotiana sylvestris | reverse complement strand
CACGGCCTAGCTGTACCTACCGTCTTTTTTTTGGGATCAATATCAGCAATGCAGTTCATCCAACGATAAACTTAATCCGAATTATAGAGCTACGACACAATCAAACCCGAACGAACAAAATGTTGAATTGAATCGTACCAGTCTCTACTGGGGGTTATTACTCATTTTTGTACTTGCTGTTTTATTTTCCAATTATTTCTTCAATTAAGAAAACGAAAGAGAATCAATAAGATTCTCTTAGCTCATTCGGAAGGATCTCATAATTTAATTATCCATGACTGTTTATGTCTCTAGCATGACCACTTGATGAAATCTGGAGGGAAGTGGGGTAAATGGCCGATACTACTGGAAGGATTCCTCTTTGGATAATAGGTACTGTAGCTGGTATTCTTGTAATCGGTTTAATAGGTATTTTCTTTTATGGTTCATATTCCGGATTGGGTTCATCCCTCTAGTAATCGAATGAATTGAGTCGTCAACATGAAAGCGTAAGAACTCAACGGAATTCCCTTCTTTGTTTGTTTGATTCGAAGGGGAAGGGCCCGTTGAGTTCTTAAGAATCATAATATTTTTTTCGTCTAAATGATAAAATGGATTTCTTTTTCTTTTCAAAAACTCCATTTTTCTCATTTTTCTGATCATGTTTTTGAAAAATTCACTATTCGGACCACCTCTTCTTTTTCTATGATAGTATCTATCGGTACTTTCAAAGTTGGAAGAAAGAAGGAATCACTCAATTTCTTGGCTGCTATAATATATTAGATATCGTGCAAATCCTTTCTATACTAATCTAATGTAGAACCTTACTCTCTCTATTACATTACTCTATTTATTTTTTATTGTTTTCATATTTCATCATCAAATTTTGTATAAGATAAGTTGATTGAAGAAGTTTTATTTAATTAATAAAATTTCCTCTCTTTTTTTGTTTTGTTTGTCCACCACTTAGTATATTATACGTAAAGGGGGTGGGGGTAAGGTAAAGGGTTTCTGATACATCTGGAAAAATCGAAACCAAGACTAGGAATTTTTAACAAACAGGATCAAGAATCATTACTCTTTCGTTTCGACACAAGAAAAAAGGATTTTTCTACACCCCTTTCTTGTGTCGAAGACTAGGAAGACAAATAATCCCTCCTAGAATTTTTTGTTCCCCGCATTTATCCCCTGCTTCCTTATGTCTAGTATTTAGACAAATTTGACTTTCTTTCTATTTAGAATAGAAAACTATTGATACGTCTTATGGCATTGAAATCTGTCAATAGTAACATAGTCACACTACTCCAATTTTAAAAAACGAAATAAAAATAATGAAAGTCAAATACTCTTCTTCAAATTCTACATTACATACTCTTTTTCTACGAGATGCTGGGAATCCCTTGTACCACATAGTATGTAGATTTTGAAGAAGAGTATAAATAAGACAAAGGAGTTTTCAGAATTTCATTTTTTTGATCATAAATAATCGCCAACAAGAATTTGGTTCTTTTTACGAACTTGATGTCGACAAATCTGCGAATCTAGAAATTCATTTCGGCCAATTGAACCTTCTCGAACTGTTTCTTTTTAAGAACCAAAAAGATTTGTGCCAAAATAACAGATGCCAAGAAGAACAAAAGTCCTTGGACACGTAATGGATCTTGAAGTACTATTTCTGCATCTCCCTGACCAAATCCGCCTACATTAGGATTACTCGTTAATGGTTGATCAAATTTGATAGATTCGCCCTCGGAAACAAGAAGTTCTGGATCTCGCGAATTACTTCTGAATAAATTCAGAAATTATATGTAAGAACCATAGCATTTCGCGATTCATTGGTAAATCAATTTTGATTCTCTATTAACCAATAATGTGGAACTATTAACATGGTTAAAACAAACTGTTTGAAGTCTAGACGCAGCATGGTACTCTTTCTACCACTATGTTAATATAGAGGTGGTTTCAAAATAAATATTTTATCGATATAGGATACTCATATTGATAAAATGATTTGAACCGCTTATTGTAAATTGTAAAAACGGGGATTTTACCCCCTTTATCTAATGCTGAATCGACGACCTATTCTAAATAAGAAGAGCTTTTTGGATTTGAAAAAAAAAAAAGAAACAACTTTGCTGACAATTACATATTTTTTATTTTGTCAGAAGAGTCCTCCGAATATTTTGGTCTTACATTAGTTTCGATATCTTTTTGGAATATGAACAAAGAAGAGAAGATAGGCTCATTACATTCATAAAAAAAGATATGAGAATTTACCTTAAGTAATTGAGCGTGAGAGCCAAATGAATCGAAAGATTCATGTTTGGTTCGGGAAGGGATTATGGAATTTTGGAAAGGAATGGAAAAATAATCTACTTTCATTAAGTGATTTATTAGATAATCGAAAACAGAGGATCTTGAATACTATTCGAAATTCAGAAGAACTGCGTGGAGGGGCTATTGAACAACTCGAAAAAGCTCGTTCTCGCTTACGGAAAGTAGAAAGCGAAGCCGAGCAGTT
>NC_091062.1:133678059-133683059 GCF_000393655.2 Nicotiana sylvestris | reverse complement strand
AGAGAATCCAGTACTTCTTGGTCATGAATATCTGAACTGGTTGTTTGCTGTTCAAGAATTCTTATTTAGGCAGTTCATACCATCCATACATAGTATTTTGATCTAAGATTTCAATTCTTCCGTGTTTCAGCAGTAACATATTCTTTCATGGAGCTAAGGTCCAAAATATAGAAGAAATAAGCGTTTCCACGACTCTACCACCCAGTCAATTCAATATGAAGTCTTAGATAGAATTTCATACAGAGACAAAACCTCGAATCAATCATTTTTCTCGAGCCGTACGAGGAAAAAGCTTCCTATACGTTTCTAGGGGGATGTTGTTCATCTACATCTATCCCAATGAGCCGTCTATCTAATCGTTGCAATTGATGTTCGATCCCGAAGAGAAGGAAAAGATCTTCGGAAAGTGGGTTTTTATGATCCAATAAAGAATCAAACTTATTTAAATGTTCCTGCTATTTTATATTTCCTTGAAAAGGGGGCTCAACCTACAAGAACTGTTCAGGATATTTTAAAGAAGGCGGAGGTTTTTAAGGAACTTCGTCCTAATCAATCCTAATCAACTGAAATTCAATTAAGGAAATAAATTAAGGAAATACAAAAAGGGGTAGTCATTTGTATATAACTTTGTATGACTTTTCTCTTCTATTTTTTTGTATTTCCTCCCTTTCCTTTTCTATTTGTATTTTTTTATCACTGCTTCTATTGATTTCCGTGTTCTATAACGACAAAACCTCTTATTTTATTGATCCTTGAAATATAAAATTCGGGCATTTCCTTCAATTGGGTGGTTTTCCGTTTTTCATTGGAACTCTACTAAAACTAAAAAAGAAATCAAGTTTGCTTATCTCACATAACTTGATTGAATCCATTATGGATTAAATAAATCTAAATAAATTGTAGTTTTATTTTCCACTTAATTTATTCTCTCATCTATACTTTTTTGTATCTATTTTATTTGGATTAGATTTATAGTGCCAATCTAACACAAGTCCTTTTTTTAATATTTTTTATTGTTGTCAATTGAAATTTCTTTTGTTTTTTTCACTATTCAATATTTATATTGACAACAGTGTATCGAACAAATATAATTCATTGTGATAAATGAAGTGGATCTATTTAGTTTTATTTTATGTTTTAAATTAATTCAAAAATGTGAATGTATTTTTTTAGATTTATTCCTTCAATGATTTTTGGTTGTCTTGTCTAATCTCTTTATTTCTTTTTCTTCGATATTTTCTTCGGGTTGCTAACTCAACGGTAGAGTACTCGGCTTTTAAGTGCGACTAGTCTCTTTTACACATATGGATGAAGTGAGGGATTCATACATACTCTCGGTAAAGTTTGGAAGACTACGACTGATCCTGAAAGGGAATGAATGGTAAAAATAGCATGTCGTATCAACGGAAAGTTCTGAGAATATTTCATTGTTCCTAGATGGGTATAAAACCATGTTTGAATTCTTGGAACGGAACAAAATAAAGTTGGGTCGAATGAATAAATGGATAGGGCTGCAGCTTCAATTAAATTATAGGAAAAGAAAAAGCAACGAGCTTTTGTTCTTAATTTGAATGATTCCCGATCTAATTAGACGTTAAAAATTTATTAGTGCCTGATGCAGGAAGGGTTTTTTGTCCCATGAGTGGATTCTCAATTTTTTAATGAATCCTAACTATTACCATTTTCTATTATGGAGATGTGTGTAGAAGAAATAGTATATTGATAAAGAAAGTTTTTTTCGAAGTCAGAAGAGCGATTAGGTTGAAAAAATAAAGGATTTCTAACCGTCTTATTATCCTATAACACTATAACATAGACCAATTAAACGAAACGAAAAAAAAGAGATGATAGAGAATCCGTTGAGAAGTTTACCTGTATCCAAGGTATCTATTCTTACTAAAATACTTTGTTTTAACTGTATCGCACTATGTATCATTTGATAACCCTCAAAATCTTCCATCTTTGGTTCAAATCGAATTTCAAATGGAAGAAATCCAAAGATATTTACAGCCAGATAGATCGCAACAACACAACTTCCTATATCAACAGAATCATTTTCTTATTTCTACTAATGATTCTAATAAAAATTCATTTTTGGGGTGCAACAAGAGTTTGTATTCGCAAATGATATCAGAGGGATTTGCGTTTATTGTGAAAATTCCGTTTTCTCTACGATTAATATCTTCTTTATAGGCAAAAAGATTTTTAAATCTCATAATTTACGATCAATTCATTCAACATTTTCTTTTTTAGAGGACAATTTTTCACATCTAAATTATGTATTAAATAAACTAATACCCTACCCCGTTCATCTGGAAATCTTGGTTCAAACTCTTTGCT
The DNA here is from genome assembly GCF_000393655.2 of Nicotiana sylvestris. Taxonomy (NCBI): domain Eukaryota; kingdom Viridiplantae; phylum Streptophyta; class Magnoliopsida; order Solanales; family Solanaceae; genus Nicotiana; species Nicotiana sylvestris. The sequence goes on along the minus strand of NC_091062.1, from coordinate 133,680,719 downwards.
ATTGGGTAAAAGATGCCTCTTCTTTACATTTATTACGATTCTTTCTCCATGAATATTGGAATTTGAATAGTCTTATTACTTCAAAGAAGCCCGGTTACTCCTTTTCAAAAAAAAAATCAAAGATTCTTCTTCTTCTTATATAATTCTTATGTATATGAATGCGAATCCACTTTCGTCTTTCTATGGAACCAATCTTCTCATTTACGATCAACATCTTTTGGAGCCCTTCTTGAACGAATATTTCTATGAAAAAATAGAACATCTTGTAGAAGTCTTTGCTAAGGAAGACTATCTAGGTGTAATGAAATAGTTTTTATTTCAGAAAGAGACTTTCATAGAAATATGCAAGGGTACACTGGTCAATGAAAAACTAATAGACCATATTACACTTAGATGTGACCGTTAAACTATACGCGATAGCATATATATCATTAGTAATAAAGATTATCAATTTGTTTACGACCTTATATTTTGATTAATATAAGATTAATCTATCTCGGAACTACCCAATGGTTCAAAACTTATGTATACATAATTGCAACAGAAATTTATTTCATATATATTCACAATGTTCATAACCTTTAATTCAGTATCCCGAGTAGTTGGTAGAGATATTCATAAAGGTATAGCATTACTATACCTTCCCTATTCATTGCGGGTTGGTTATTTGTCAGCACCGGTTTAGCTTACGATGTGTTTGGAAGCCCTCAGCCAAACGAGTATTTTACAGAGAGCCGACAAGGAATTCCATTAATAACTGGCCGTTTTGATCCTTTGGAACAACTCGATGAATTTAGTAGATCGTTTTAGGAGGCCCTAATGACTATAGATCGAACCTATCCAATTTTTACAGTACGATGGTTGGCTGTTCACGGCCTAGCTGTACCTACCGTCTTTTTTTTGGGATCAATATCAGCAATGCAGTTCATCCAACGATAAACTTAATCCGAATTATAGAGCTACGACACAATCAAACCCGAACGAACAAAATGTTGAATTGAATCGTACCAGTCTCTACTGGGGGTTATTACTCATTTTTGTACTTGCTGTTTTATTTTCCAATTATTTCTTCAATTAAGAAAACGAAAGAGAATCAATAAGATTCTCTTAGCTCATTCGGAAGGATCTCATAATTTAATTATCCATGACTGTTTATGTCTCTAGCATGACCACTTGATGAAATCTGGAGGGAAGTGGGGTAAATGGCCGATACTACTGGAAGGATTCCTCTTTGGATAATAGGTACTGTAGCTGGTATTCTTGTAATCGGTTTAATAGGTATTTTCTTTTATGGTTCATATTCCGGATTGGGTTCATCCCTCTAGTAATCGAATGAATTGAGTCGTCAACATGAAAGCGTAAGAACTCAACGGAATTCCCTTCTTTGTTTGTTTGATTCGAAGGGGAAGGGCCCGTTGAGTTCTTAAGAATCATAATATTTTTTTCGTCTAAATGATAAAATGGATTTCTTTTTCTTTTCAAAAACTCCATTTTTCTCATTTTTCTGATCATGTTTTTGAAAAATTCACTATTCGGACCACCTCTTCTTTTTCTATGATAGTATCTATCGGTACTTTCAAAGTTGGAAGAAAGAAGGAATCACTCAATTTCTTGGCTGCTATAATATATTAGATATCGTGCAAATCCTTTCTATACTAATCTAATGTAGAACCTTACTCTCTCTATTACATTACTCTATTTATTTTTTATTGTTTTCATATTTCATCATCAAATTTTGTATAAGATAAGTTGATTGAAGAAGTTTTATTTAATTAATAAAATTTCCTCTCTTTTTTTGTTTTGTTTGTCCACCACTTAGTATATTATACGTAAAGGGGGTGGGGGTAAGGTAAAGGGTTTCTGATACATCTGGAAAAATCGAAACCAAGACTAGGAATTTTTAACAAACAGGATCAAGAATCATTACTCTTTCGTTTCGACACAAGAAAAAAGGATTTTTCTACACCCCTTTCTTGTGTCGAAGACTAGGAAGACAAATAATCCCTCCTAGAATTTTTTGTTCCCCGCATTTATCCCCTGCTTCCTTATGTCTAGTATTTAGACAAATTTGACTTTCTTTCTATTTAGAATAGAAAACTATTGATACGTCTTATGGCATTGAAATCTGTCAATAGTAACATAGTCACACTACTCCAATTTTAAAAAACGAAATAAAAATAATGAAAGTCAAATACTCTTCTTCAAATTCTACATTACATACTCTTTTTCTACGAGATGCTGGGAATCCCTTGTACCACATAGTATGTAGATTTTGAAGAAGAGTATAAATAAGACAAAGGAGTTTTCAGAATTTCATTTTTTTGATCATAAATAATCGCCAACAAGAATTTGGTTCTTTTTACGAACTTGATGTCGACAAATCTGCGAATCTAGAAATTCATTTCGGCCAATTGAACCTTCTCGAACTGTTTCTTTTTAAGAACCAAAAAGATTTGTGCCAAAATAACAGATGCCAAGAAGAACAAAAGTCCTTGGACACGTAATGGATCTTGAAGTACTATTTATATATAGCGCAACCCAATTTTTCTTTTTTACTTTTTTTTTTTTGAAATGGAAATACCTGACTAACCTAAATAATAAGAACTTCCCCCTTGACAGTGGTATATGTTGTATATGTAAATCCTAGATGTGAAAATATA
>NC_091062.1:133660559-133665559 GCF_000393655.2 Nicotiana sylvestris | reverse complement strand
TACTCCGGACCTCCAAAATCAATTCCGATCACACTCCTAATCCACATACCATCCCCTGAAGCTAACCGAATCACCGAAAATCACATCCGAGCCCTCTAACTAAATAGTCAACACCCGGTTGACTTTTCCAAAACAAGCCTTCCTTAAAGAGACTAAGTGTTTCATTTCCTGTCAAAACCAATCCGATTCAACTCTAACACACCGAATACCGATAACAAAACATGAAGCATAAAATGGGGGAAACGGGGCAGTAACTCACGTGACGACGGGCCAGGTTGTCACATCCTCCCCAACTAAAACAAACGCTCGTCCTCGAGCGGGTCAAGAAACATACCTGGAGCCTCGAATAGGTGAGGATATCTGCTCCGCGTATCCCGCTCGGTCTCCCAGGTAACCTTCTCCACGGGCCGACCTCTCCACTGCACTTTCACTGAAGCTATATCCTTTGACCTCAACTTTCGAACCTGACGACCCAAAATAGCTACTGGCTCCACATCAAAGGTCAAATCATCATCCAACTGAACCGTGCTGAAGTCCAAAACATGAGACGGATCCCCAATATACTTCCGGAGCATAGAAACATGAAATACCGGATGCACACTCGACAGGCTGGGTGGCAAAGCAAGCTCATAAGCCACCTCCCCAATCCTCCGAAGCACCTCGAACGGCCCAATAAATCGCGGACTCAACTTTCCTTTCTTCCCAAATCTCATAACACCTTTCATGGGAGAAACCTTCAGCAAGACCTTCTCACCAATCATGTAGGATACATCTCGAACCTTCCGGTCCGCATAGCTCTTCTAACGTGACTGAGTTGTACGAAGTCTTTCCTGAATCACCTTCACTTTCTCTAAGGCATCCTGAACCAAGTCTGTTCCCAACATCCTAGCCTCGCCAGGCTCGAACCAACCAACTGGAGATCTACACCGTCTCCCATACAAGGCCTCATATGGTGCCATCTGAATGCTGGACTGATAGCTGTTGTTGTAGGCAAACTCTGCAAGTGGCAGAAACTCATCTCAAGAACCTCCGAAATCAATAACACAGGCACGCAACATGTCCTCCAATATCTGAATAGTGCGCTCGGATTATCCGTCCGTTTGAGGATGAAACGCTGTGCTCAACTCTACCTGAGTACCGAACTCTCTCTGCACGGCTCTCCAAAACTGCGAAGTAAATTGAGTACCTCTATCTGAGATGATGGAAACTAGAACACCATGCAACTGAACAATCTCCCGGATATAAATCCCTGCCAACCGCTCTGAAGAATAGGTAGTACACACAGGAATGAAGTGCGCAGACTTGGTCAGCCGATCCACAATCACCCAAATAGCATCAAACTTCTTCAAAGTCTGAGGAAGTCCAACCACAAAGTCCATAGTGGTCCTTTCCCACTTCCTCTCGGGAATAACCATCTGTTAAAGCAAGCCACCCGGTCTCTGATGCTCATATTTCACCTGCTGACAATTGAGACACCGAGCTACAAATCCCACAATATCTTTCCTCATTCTTCTCCACCAATAGTGCTGCCTCAATTCCTGATACATCTTCGCAGCACCCGAATAGATAGAATACCGCGAGCTATGGGCCTCTTCCAGAATCAACGCTCTAATCCCATCCACATTGGGCACATAAATCCGGCCCTGCATCCTCAACACACCATCATCACCGATAGTCACATCTCTATCATCACCATGCTTAACTATATCCTTAAGGACAAGCAAATGTTGATCATCATACTGGCGCTCTTTGATGCGATCATATAAGGAAGACCGAGAAACCACACAAGCCAATACCCGACTGGTCTCCGAAATATCCAATCTCACAAACCGATTGGCCAACGCCTGAACATCAACTGCAAGGGGTCTCTCCCCAACTGAAATATATGCCAAACTCCCCATACTCACTGTCTTTCGGCTCAAAGCATCGGCCACTACATTGTCCTTTCCCGGATGATACAGAATAGTGATATCATAATCCTTAAGCAACTCCAACCATCTCCGCTGCCTCAAATTAAGATCCTTTTGCTTGAACAAATGCTGAAGACTGCGATGATCAGTGAACACCTCACAAGATACGCCATACAAGTAATGCCTCCAAATCTTCAATGCATGAACTATGGCAGCCAACTCCAAATCATGAACGGGGTAGTTCTTCTCATGGGGCTTCAACTGACGAGAAGCATAAGCAATAACTCTACCCTCCTGCATCATCACACAACCAATCCCAACTCTCAAACCATCACAATACACAATATATGAACCTGAAGTTGATGGCAAAACCAACACTGGAGCTGTGGTCAAGGCTGTCTTGAGCTTCTGAAAGCTCTCCTCACACTCGTCCGACCATACAAATGGAGCACCCTTCTGAGTCAACTTGGTCAAGGGCGATGGAATGGATGAAAATCCCTGAACAAATCGGCGATAATAGCCTGCTAACCCAAGAAAGCTACGAATCTCTGTGGTTAAGGACGGTCTAGGCCAACCCTGAACCGCCTCTATATTCTTTGGGTCAACCTGAATACCCTCGCTGGACATCACGTGTCCCAAGAAAGCCACTGTACTGAGCCAAAACTCACACTTGGAGAACTTTGCATAAAGCTTCTCCTCCCTCAATCTCTGCAACACAACTCTCAAATGCTCCGCGTGCTCCTCCTGACTATGCGAGTACACCAGGATATCATCAATGAATACTATAACGAACGAATCAAGATAAGGCCGGAATACGCTGTTCATCAAATGCATGAATGCTGCTGGGGCATTGGTTAGCCCGAAAGACATAACAAGAAACTCATAATGACCATATCTGGTCCTGAAAGCAGTCTTAAGAATATCTGAATCCCTGATCTTCAACTGGTGATAGCCCGAACGGAGATCAATCTTGGAGAACACTCTCGCTCCCTGAAGCTGATCAAATAAATCATCAATGCGAGGCAAAAGATACTTGTTCTTAATTATTACTTTGTTCAATTGCCTATAATTGATGCACATTCTCATTGTGCCATCCTTCTTCTTCACAAACAGAACGGGCGCACCCCAAGGTGACACACTAGGCCGAATGAACCCCTTATCTAGGAGTTCCTGAAGCTGTTCTTTCAATTCCTTCAACTCTGCTGGTGCCATACGATACGGCGGAATAGAAATGGACTGAGTGCCCGGCAACAGGTCAATACCAAAATCAATATGCCTATCTGGTGGCATGCCCGGCAGGTCTGCAGGAAAAACATCGGGAAAATCCCTCACAACTGGAACAGAATCAGTACTAGGAGTCTCGGCTCCAACATCCCTCACAATCGCTAGATATGAAAGGCAACCCTTCCCAACCATATATTGGGCCTTCAAGAAGGATATCACTCTACTAGGAACATGATCAGTCACACCACGCTACTCGATCCGTGGTACACCCGGCATAGCCAAAATGACTGTCTTAGCATGAAAGTCTAGAATAGCACGGCACGGGGACAACCAAGCCATGCCCAAAATGACATCAAAATCCACCATGCTCAATAGCAATAGATCTACTCGGGTCTCCAGACCCCCAATAGTCACCACACATGACCGGTACATATGGTCTACAACAACAGTATCGCCCACCGGGGTAGATACATGAACAGGTAAGGCAAGAAACTCATGGAGCGTACCCAAATAATGAGCAAAGTATGATGACACATAAGAAAAGGTGAAACCGGGATCAAATAATGCAAAGGCATCTCTGTGGCAGACTGAAACAATACCTGTAATGACAGCATCCGAAGCAACGGTGTCGGGTTTGCCTGGGAGTGCATAGAAACGGTCCTGACCGCCCCCTGATCGAACTCCCTCTCTAGGGCGACCCCTGGCTGCCTGACCTCTACCCCTAGTTGGCTGAGTGGGTGGTGAAGTAACTGGAGCAGAAGTCGAGGGCTGACCCCTTTGCTGATACTGACCATCGCGAAGTCGAGGACACTGCCTCCTCATATGCCCAAACTCTCCGCACTCGTAACAACTACCCGGTGCTGGAGATAGGGACTGAAGGGAACCCCTGGCACCAGAATGGCCAGAAGAAGGACCTGCCATGGAAGAACCCTGGACTGATGGGGCACGAGATCAACTCTAAGCTAGAAGGTCGCTAAGTGATGACTGGCCCTACTGCGACCTATGATAACCACGACCTGGGGATGCCCCACGATACTCTGAACGGGCGGACCGAGCGGGCCCAAAAGAATGACCTCTACCCTACTGGAACCGGGCCCTCGAAGGAGCACCACTGAAACTGCCAGAGCCTCGAGGCCTCTTGGCCTCCCTCTCCTCTCTATCCTGACGGCGAACCATCTCAATCTCCTGAGCGATATCAACCACCTCCTCGAATGTAGCACCCAATACCCTTTCTCTAGTCATCAAGATATGGAGATGGTAGTTAAGGCCATCCACAAATCTCCTGATCCTCTCCTGATCGGTTGGAACTATCCAAACGGCATGACGAGCTAACTCAGAATACCTCGCCTCATACTGTGACACAGTCATATCTCCCTACTTTAGCCACTCAAACTACCTACGCAGCTCCTCCCTACGAGATTGCGGTACATACTTCTCCAAGAAGAGAGTGGAGAACTCTTGCCAAGTCAGGGGCGCTGCACCAACCGGCCTACGCCTCTCATATGCCTCCCACCAAGTGAAGGCAGCCCCAGTAAACTGAAAGGTGGTAAATGCCACACCACTAGTCTCAAGAATCCCTGTTGTACGGAGCATCCACTGACACTTATCAAGAAAACCCTGGGCATCCTCGCCCTCGGCACCACTGAATGACGGAGGCTGGAGTCTACCAAACCTCTCAAGACGACGCTGCTCATCGTCCGGCATGACTGGCACAACAAACTCCTGAGCTGGTGCAACTGGCTGAGCTGGAGGTGCCCCCGGTGTTTGTAGTCCCTGCACTACCTACTCAGGTGTGCGAGCAGCGGGGGTCTGATTGCCTCCCCCGACCTATGAAGTAACTGCTGCTGTGGTGGCTGAAACTGCCTG
>NC_091062.1:133630559-133633059 GCF_000393655.2 Nicotiana sylvestris | reverse complement strand
GCTAGAACCTTGTTCAGAGATGTTTTTGCTGGTATTGACCCAGATTTAGATGCTCAAGTCGAATTTGGAGCATTCCAAAAACTTGGAGATCCAACTACAAAAAGACAGGCAGCCTGATACAACATTACTTTGGTATCTTTCTTTCGCCCTTATTTTCTTTCTTTTACTTTTATTGACATAGGGTACCAGAGAAATCTTTATTTGAATCAACTTCGTTTTTACTCTTGTTCGTTCTTTATCCGGAAGATGACAAAAAAAAGAAAATAAAAAGAAACAAACAGGTATGAAAGCTATAATTGTAAACCACGATCGAATCTATGGAAGCATTGGTTTATACATTCCTCTTAGTCTCGACTCTAGGGATAATTTTTTTCGCTATCGCCAGTTCTCGGGCATGACTTGCCCCGTGTTATGTATTATGACTGATGTACATCGTTGGTTTTGGTTTTCAGGAAAAAAAAAAATCGGAATGAATTTGAAAGAATAGTCTCAGTTGAAAGCTTTGAATTTGAAAGGTTTGAGCAAGAGTTGACTTATGTATAAATGATCTCGGATCGGAATTTTTATGATTTGTCTAGCTCCATTAGGTGATTTATGACTTAGGAGCGCGATCGTAATTGGTTTTGAAGGTCCGGTGTGGAATTTGGCTTGAATTGGCGAAAGTAGTATTTTAGCGATTTCCGATTGATAGGTGAGATTTTGATCCAAGGGTCGGAATGGAATTCCGAGAGTTTCTGTAGCTTCATTATGTGATTTGGTATGTGTGTGCAAAATTTCATGTCATTCGGAGGTGATTTGGTCGGGTTTTGATCAAATGCGTGTTTCGGAAGTTTTTGGAAAACTTAGGCTTGAATTCGATGTGAATTGATGGTTTTGATGTTGTTTGAGGTATTTTGTTGATTGGAAAAAGTTTGAATGATGTTATGGGGTGTGTTGGCATGTTTGGTCGGGGTCACATGAGGCTCGAATAAGTTTTGGAAGAGTTTTTGGAAGATTTTTGCCGTTTTGAGCATAAGCACGTAATGATCCAAAGATCCATTTTTAGTTCTAGAGATTGAAATTTGATTTCGAGACTTCCGGAATTTTGATAATGAATTATAGGATTGATCTGGAAAGTTTGGTCTAATTTCATCAAGTCGCGATTGAATTTTTTACGCGAAACATCTGTTAATTGTTTAACGAGCGAAATGGATACCGCACTGAGCAAACGAGCTCCGAACTGAGTTTCGATTGAAGGACTATGTTCGTATCATTATTTGTGACTCATAGGAACAAGAATTATCGAATTCAGAGTTCGTACAGTGGAGTTAGAGCCTTTTTAGTGAAAATAAATATTGTTGGTGCAGAAGGTTCTGGTGTGCACCTTTAGCGACCAGATTTGGCACCTTTAGCGACCGGAAAGGTCTTTTAGCGACCAGAATGGATTTTATTAGTGTTGTTCTTTTTTTTAGCTCATTTTCACGTTTTTCTTGTGAAAGAACACGGCTTGGGGCGATTTTTGAGCAAGAAATCATGGGAAATCTTGAGGTAAGTCATTTGTGATCATTTCTACTCCATAATATTGAATTATCATCGAATAATCCGACTAGATTACATATTTTTGAGGAGTAAATTGGGGATTTAGGACTAGGGATTTGAAAATAAGATTTGAAGATTTGAGGATCGAGTTGATGTCCGATTTTGGTAAATTTTATATGTATAGACTCGTGGCGAGATAAGGAATCCGTTGATGTTAATTTTTCTGAATTTCGAGAAGTGGGCCCGGGGCTTGGGTTTTGCCAAATTTCGGGATTTTGATATTTTTCAGTTATTTTCGGTTAATGTGACATATTCGTTCTGATTTTGGATAGATTCGACGCACGAAGAGGCCAATTCGAGAGGCAAGGGCATAGCGAGCTAGACTTTTGGCCGTCTTGAGGTGAGTAATTGATGTAAATGATGTCCTGAGGGTTTGAAATCCCGGAATTTCACATCGTAACGCTATATTGAGGTTACTTGCACGCCGGATAATGGGCGTGGGGTAGAGCACCATTGGAGATTGTGACTTGGTCCGTCCCGAGAGATGTTTTTACCGTGTTTTCTACTTGAACTAAATTTTGAGAATCATCCTTACTTAGATTTGATTGTTACATTTGGGCTTCTTGCCAATTATTTGAATCCTTCAGGGATTGATATCACTGTTTTCGCATATTTTGCATATCATTTGATCTCAGTCCAAGGTTTTAAATACTGTTTTGCAAACTCAACCATCTTTCTAAGATTTGAAAACTTAAATAATATTTCTAAATGATATTTCGGGCTGAGAACTATTGTTTTACGAATGCCCAAGGGGCTTATGATGATTTCTGGACTGAGCATGGATTGGGCTGCGCACCGCAACAGTGTTACATTGATATTGAGGCCGAGAGTCTAGTTGATTACATTGATATTGAGGCCGAGAGCCTGGGTGATTATACTGATATTGATATGAGGCAGAGGGCCTAGATTTGATGCCACGAGA
>NC_091062.1:133610559-133620559 GCF_000393655.2 Nicotiana sylvestris | reverse complement strand
TCAGATGTAGGATACCTATCCAGAAGTTTTCGCAACTCAATCATAGATGATGGAATCATCAAAGATTTGACCTTTTCGAACTCTGTCTGTAACTCACTAGAGGCCCGGGAAACAAAGAGAAGATGTGTACGAACGAGATATCCAGCAACAAGAAGAAGGAAAAGGATTGAATAGAGGAACTCCCGAGCATTTGGCGATCTCAGATGTGTCGATATCAATGGTGACTCATTATTTCGATGAATCATTTCTTCGGACAGAAGAAGATTATGTAAACACTTACTCGAGATCTCACTTATCAGATTCCATTGTGGAAGACACAATTTTTTCTGAAGAATTCGCCATGATATACCTGATCCATGCATAATATCATGAAAAATGGGTACAAATTTTTGACTGCTACTTAGTATTGGCAATAGGTCTGAAAAAGTATCTAAAAATATCAAATTTAGATATTTGTACCCTGTCGAAGTAAGGAACCATGGCATATATGTTTGGAATAGATTCCATTTTGAGAGAGTTGAAAAAGCACTATCTCGTTGAAAGGTTCTATACATCTGCCCTTTCTCAACGCATTTCTATGTCCTATAGATTTACCCGTTGTTGATTGGAAGTTGGAAACTGATATTCGAAAGAAACGATTGCTTAATTACAGTATTGATTTTGGAATCTGTATATTTTGTGGTAATTGCGTTGAGTATTGTCCAACAAATTGTTTATCAATGACCGAAGAATATGAACTTTCTACTTATGATCGTCACGAATTGAATTATAATCAAATCGCTTTGGGTCGCTTACCAATGTCAGTAATTGATGATTACACAATTCGAACAATTTCGAATTTACCTCAAATAAAAAATGAATAAACCCTAAATTCGAAAAAAATTCCGAATTACGAAGGCTTAGTTCGGATCTAAAAGAATGATATTTTTGCTTGTTCAATTCAAACTAGTGGTTGGTTAATGAGACTCCTAGCTTAATTTAGATTGAAAACAAAACGGATTTCTATATTATAGTTATAATAATAGTAATGGTTTCAAAGTAGATAAATGATATCCAAAATCGATAGGTTTAAACTACTCGTTCGACGAATAAAGAATTGATAGTGGTCCAATAAAATAAAAGCATCTACGTCAATTCATACCCATTACAATTTCATTCAATTAACAATTAAGAAGTATCATAAAAAATTGAAAAACTTCTTTTTTCCTGGTCAGGTCAATAAAGTCATGAAATTCTTCGTTTTTGATTTTTGATAAAAAATGGATTTATCTGAACCAATACATGATTTTCTTTTAGTCTTTCTAGGGTCGGGTCTTATATTAGGGGGTCTAGGAGTGGTATTACTTCCCAATCCAATTTATTCTGCCTTTTCCTTGGGATTGGTTCTTGTTTGTACATCGTTATTCTATATTCTATCTAACTCCTATTTTGTAGCTGCTGCGCAGCTACTTATTTACGTAGGAGCTATAAATGTTTTAATCATTTTTGCTGTGATGTTCATGAATGGTTCAGAATATTACAAAGATTTTCATCTTTGGACCGTAGGAGATGGAATTACTTCGATGGTTTGTATAAGTCTTTTTATTTCACTAATTACTACTATTTCAGATACGTCATGGTACGGGATTATTTGGACTACAAGATCAAACCAGATTATAGAGCAAGATTTTATAAGTAATAGTCAACAAATTGGAATTCATTTATCAACAGATTTTTTTCTTCCATTTGAACTGATTTCAATAATCCTTTTAGTTGCTTTAATAGGTGCAATTGCTGTAGCTCGTCAATAAAAAATTTCTATTAAAACTTGGAATTCAAATAAAATTTTGTTCTGTCTTATCACATTCATTTTCCTTCAATTCTATTTGAATTCCTGTTGTATAAATAGAAAGACTTTTTTTGAAGATCGAAGAAATTCCCCGGCTTTGAGAAAATTTTTAATCTACTTTTGTCCTTGTAATTGACATAGACCCCAGTTCTCTAATAAAATGAGGATACTACATTGGGAATAGCCGGGATAGCTCAGTTGGTAGAGCAGAGGACTGAAAATCCTCGTGTCACCAGTTCAAATCTGGTTCCTGGCACATGATTAATTTGTATGGGTCTCTCTTCCCTCGAATTAATTTCTAATTAATTGATATGAATCAACATACATATTCTTTTAGAGTCTAGATTAGAATAATAGCTTTATCCAGTTTGGCGAGATATACCCCATCTATGTTCTAGATGGGTAGAGTTTCTTAGATAAAGTATCTAAAAGAATTGGATTCTATCTCCTCTTTTTTTTCTCCTCTCGTTCAACCGAATTTGAATACGTAATACATATTCGAAAGGTTCAATTGGTTAATTGTTGAAAGGCTCAAAAGTCGAATCCGAATCTAGGGGGGTTGAAATAGACAAGATTCAGCTCAGATCCAAAGAAATAGAATCCGATATTCTCTCATTTCTTTGTCTTTTCTTTCATATTCGATTTCTTCATTCCGGATTTCTCCATTCCTTCCTATATGCCTTTCTAGAACCCATCTAAGTAATGTGCGCAGTACAAAGTTCATGATGCAGAACTCATTTGGTTCATCCTATTGGTGTGACCCATCCGAAATAAGTATCTTCCAAATAAATGTGAGAATTCCAATGAATCCCTAATTGTCTTTTTTTGTTAGCCTATCGATAATTCCCTAAATTAGACCTGCTTAATCTAGAACAGAACGTGCAATCCTTGAATATCTGAAATTGTCTAAGTGGAAATAGCTTTCTTATCATTCAATGAGCATCTTGTATTTCATAAAAATTGGGGGCAATGGTAGCTTCATCGATATTACCTACCAAATAAAAGGCCTGTTCAGGAAGACCATCTAATTCTCCGGAAAGGATCAATTGAAATCCTCGAATTGTTTCTGCTAGACCAACATATTTCCCTGGAGAACCGGTAAATACTTCTGCTACGAAAAAGGGTTGTGATAAGAAACGCTCAATTTTTCGCGCTCTTGCTACGAGTAAACGATCCTCTTCGGATAATTCGTCCAATCCAAGGATAGCTATAATGTCCTGAAGTTCTTTGTAACGTTGTAAAGTTTGCTTAACTCTTTGGGCGGTTTCGTAATGTTCCTCACCAACGATCCGAGGTTGAAGCATGGTTGACGTTGAATCTAAAGGATCTACTGCTGGATAAATACCTTTGGCAGCCAATCCTCTTGATAGTACGGTAGTAGCATCTAAATGTGCAAATGTCGTAGCAGGAGCAGGGTCGGTCAAATCGTCTGCGGGTACATAAACTGCTTGAATAGAGGTTATGGACCCTTCTTTGGTAGAAGTAATTCTTTCTTGTAAAGAACCCATTTCGGTACTCAGGGTGGGTTGATAACCCACAGCGGAAGGCATTCTACCCAATAAGGCCGATACTTCGGATCCTGCTTGGACGAAACGGAAGATATTGTCAATAAAAAGAAGTACGTCTTGCTCATTAACATCTCGGAAATATTCCGCCATAGTTAGGGCAGTCAAACCAACTCTCATACGAGCTCCCGGCGGTTCATTCATCTGACCATAAACTAGGGCTACTTTTGATTCTGCAATATTTTCTTCATTAATTACTCCAGATTCTTTCATTTCCATGTAAAGATCATTTCCTTCCCGAGTACGTTCACCCACTCCGCCAAATACGGATACGCCCCCGTGAGCTTTAGCAATATTGTTAATCAATTCCATAATAAGTACTGTTTTACCCACTCCAGCTCCCCCGAATAGTCCGATTTTTCCTCCACGGCGATAAGGGGCTAAAAGATCTACTACTTTAATTCCTGTTTCAAAAATAGATAATTTTGTATCCAACTGTATAAAGGCGGGCGCAGATCTATGAATAGGAGACGTTGTACTAGTATCTACAGGCCCTAAATTATCAACAGGTTCTCCGAGCACGTTAAAAATTCGTCCCAGAGTCGCTCCCCCGACCGGAACACTTATAGGAGCTCCTGTGTCAATCACTTCCATTCCTCTCGTTAGACCCTCTGTAGCACTCATAGCTACAGCCCTAACTCGATTATTTCCTAATAATTGCTGTACCTCACAAGCCACATTAATTGGTTGACCAACACTATCTCGACCTTGAACTACCAGAGCGTTATAAATATTCGGCATCTTGCCCGGGGGAAAGGCTACATCTAGTACCGGACCGATGATTTGGACGACACGCCCCGGGTTTTTTTTTTCAAGCGTGGAAACCCCAGAACCAGAAGTAGTAGGATTGATTCTCATAATAATAAAATAAATAAATATGTCGAAATGTTTTTGCAAAAATTATCGAATTCAAAATAAATGTCCGCTAGCACGTCGATCGGTTAATTCAATAAAATGGGAATTAGCACTCGATTTCGTTGGCACCATGCAATTGAACCGATTCAATTGTTTACTTATTCACTGAGACTGAGTGAATTTGCAAGCCCACCCAACCTATTTTAATTTTAAAATCTCAAGTGGATGAATCAGAATCTTGAGAAAGTCTTTCATTTGTCTATCATTATAGACAATCCCATCCATATTATCTATTCTATGGAATTCGAACCTGAACTTTATTTTCTATTTCTATTACGATTCATTATTTGTATCTAATTGGCTCCTCTTCTTATTTATTTTTGATTTCAATTTCAGCATATCGATTTATGCCTAGCCTATTCTTTTCTTTGTGTTTTTCTTTCTTTTTTATACCTTTCATAGATTCATAGAGGAATTCCGTATATTTTCACATCTAGGATTTACATATACAACATATACCACTGTCAAGGGGGAAGTTCTTATTATTTAGGTTAGTCAGGTATTTCCATTTCAAAAAAAAAAAAGTAAAAAAGAAAAATTGGGTTGCGCTATATATATGAAAGAGTATACAATAATGATGTATTTGGCAAATCAAATACCATGGTCTAATAATCAAACATTCTGATTAGTTGATAATATTAGTATTAGTTGGAAATTTTGTGAAAGATTCCTGTGAAAAGTTTCATTAACACGGAATTCGTGTCGAGTAGACCTTGTTGTTGTGAGAATTCTTAATTCATGAGTTGTAGGGAGGGATTTATGTCACCACAAACAGAGACTAAAGCAAGTGTTGGATTCAAAGCTGGTGTTAAAGAGTACAAATTGACTTATTATACTCCTGAGTACCAAACCAAGGATACTGATATATTGGCAGCATTCCGAGTAACTCCTCAACCTGGAGTTCCACCTGAAGAAGCAGGGGCCGCGGTAGCTGCCGAATCTTCTACTGGTACATGGACAACTGTATGGACCGATGGACTTACCAGCCTTGATCGTTACAAAGGGCGATGCTACCGCATCGAGCGTGTTGTTGGAGAAAAAGATCAATATATTGCTTATGTAGCTTACCCTTTAGACCTTTTTGAAGAAGGTTCTGTTACCAACATGTTTACTTCCATTGTAGGTAACGTATTTGGGTTCAAAGCCCTGCGCGCTCTACGTCTGGAAGATCTGCGAATCCCTCCTGCTTATGTTAAAACTTTCCAAGGTCCGCCTCATGGGATCCAAGTTGAAAGAGATAAATTGAACAAGTATGGTCGTCCCCTGTTGGGATGTACTATTAAACCTAAATTGGGGTTATCTGCTAAAAACTACGGTAGAGCTGTTTATGAATGTCTTCGCGGTGGACTTGATTTTACCAAAGATGATGAGAACGTGAACTCACAACCATTTATGCGTTGGAGAGATCGTTTCTTATTTTGTGCCGAAGCACTTTATAAAGCACAGGCTGAAACAGGTGAAATCAAAGGGCATTACTTGAATGCTACTGCAGGTACATGCGAAGAAATGATCAAAAGAGCTGTATTTGCTAGAGAATTGGGCGTTCCGATCGTAATGCATGACTACTTAACGGGGGGATTCACCGCAAATACTAGCTTGGCTCATTATTGCCGAGATAATGGTCTACTTCTTCACATCCACCGTGCAATGCATGCGGTTATTGATAGACAGAAGAATCATGGTATCCACTTCCGGGTATTAGCAAAAGCGTTACGTATGTCTGGTGGAGATCATATTCACTCTGGTACCGTAGTAGGTAAACTTGAAGGTGAAAGAGACATAACTTTGGGCTTTGTTGATTTACTGCGTGATGATTTTGTTGAACAAGATCGAAGTCGCGGTATTTATTTCACTCAAGATTGGGTCTCTTTACCAGGTGTTCTACCCGTGGCTTCAGGAGGTATTCACGTTTGGCATATGCCTGCTCTGACCGAGATCTTTGGGGATGATTCCGTACTACAGTTCGGTGGAGGAACTTTAGGACATCCTTGGGGTAATGCGCCAGGTGCCGTAGCTAATCGAGTAGCTCTAGAAGCATGTGTAAAAGCTCGTAATGAAGGACGTGATCTTGCTCAGGAAGGTAATGAAATTATTCGCGAGGCTTGCAAATGGAGCCCGGAACTAGCTGCTGCTTGTGAAGTATGGAAAGAGATCGTATTTAATTTTGCAGCAGTGGACGTTTTGGATAAGTAAAAACAGTAGACATTAGCAGATAAATTAGCAGGAAATAAAGAAGGATAAGGAGAAAGAACTCAAGTAATTATCCTTCGTTCTCTTAATTGAATTGCAATTAAACTCGGCCCAATCTTTTACTAAAAGGATTGAGCCGAATACAACAAAGATTCTATTGCATATATTTTGACTAAGTATATACTTACCTAGATATACAAGATTTGAAATACAAAATCTAGAAAACTAAATCAAAATCTAAGACTCAAATCTTTCTATTGTTGTCTTGGATCCACAATTAATCCTACGGATCCTTAGGATTGGTATATTCTTTTCTATCCTGTAGTTTGTAGTTTCCCTGAATCAAGCCAAGTATCACACCTCTTTCTACCCATCCTGTATATTGTCCCCTTTGTTCCGTGTTGAAATAGAACCTTAATTTATTACTTATTTTTTTATTAAATTTTAGATTTGTTAGTGATTAGATATTAGTATTAGACGAGATTTTACGAAACAATTATTTTTTTATTTCTTTATAGGAGAGGACAAATCTCTTTTTTCGATGCGAATTTGACACGACATAGGAGAAGCCGCCCTTTATTAAAAATTATATTATTTTAAATAATATAAAGGGGGTTCCAACATATTAATATATAGTGAAGTGTTCCCCCAGATTCAGAACTTTTTTTCAATACTCACAATCCTTATTAGTTAATAATCCTAGTGATTGGATTTCTATGCTTAGTCTGATAGGAAATAAGATATTCAAATAAATAATTTTATAGCGAATGACTATTCATCTATTGTATTTTCATGCAAATAGGGGGCAAGAAAACTCTATGGAAAGATGGTGGTTTAATTCGATGTTGTTTAAGAAGGAGTTCGAACGCAGGTGTGGGCTAAATAAATCAATGGGCAGTCTTGGTCCTATTGAAAATACCAATGAAGATCCAAATCGAAAAGTGAAAAACATTCATAGTTGGAGGAATCGTGACAATTCTAGTTGCAGTAATGTTGATTATTTATTCGGCGTTAAAGACATTCGGAATTTCATCTCTGATGACACTTTTTTAGTTAGTGATAGGAATGGAGACAGTTATTCCATCTATTTTGATATTGAAAATCATATTTTTGAGATTGACAACGATCATTCTTTTCTGAGTGAACTAGAAAGTTCTTTTTATAGTTATCGAAACTCGAATTATCGGAATAATGGATTTAGGGGCGAAGATCCCTACTATAATTCTTACATGTATGATACTCAATATAGTTGGAATAATCACATTAATAGTTGCATTGATAGTTATCTTCAGTCTCAAATCTGTATAGATACTTCCATTATAAGTGGTAGTGAGAATTACGGTGACAGTTACATTTATAGGGCCGTTTGTGGTGGTGAAAGTCGAAATAGTAGTGAAAACGAGGGTTCCAGTAGACGAACTCGCACGAAGGGCAGTGATTTAACTATAAGAGAAAGTTCTAATGATCTCGAGGTAACTCAAAAATACAGGCATTTGTGGGTTCAATGCGAAAATTGTTATGGATTAAATTATAAGAAATTTTTGAAATCAAAAATGAATATTTGTGAACAATGTGGATATCATTTGAAAATGAGTAGTTCAGATAGAATTGAACTTTTGATCGATCCGGGTACTTGGGATCCTATGGATGAAGACATGGTCTCTCTAGATCCCATTGAATTTCATTCGGAGGAGGAGCCTTATAAAGATCGTATTGATTCTTATCAAAGAAAGACAGGATTAACCGAGGCTGTTCAAACAGGCATAGGCCAACTAAACGGCATTCCCGTAGCAATTGGGGTTATGGATTTTCAGTTTATGGGGGGTAGTATGGGATCCGTAGTCGGAGAGAAAATCACCCGTTTGATTGAATACGCTGCCAATCAAATTTTACCCCTTATTATAGTGTGTGCTTCTGGGGGGGCGCGCATGCAGGAAGGAAGTTTGAGCTTGATGCAAATGGCTAAAATATCGTCTGCTTTATATGATTATCAATTAAATAAAAAGTTATTTTATGTATCAATCCTTACATCTCCGACAACTGGTGGAGTGACAGCTAGTTTTGGTATGTTGGGGGATATCATTATTGCCGAACCCAACGCCTACATTGCATTTGCAGGTAAAAGAGTAATTGAACAAACATTGAATAAAACAGTACCCGAAGGTTCACAAGCAGCTGAATACTTATTCCAGAAGGGTTTATTCGACCTAATTGTACCACGTAATCTTTTAAAAAGCGTTCTGAGTGAGTTATTTAAGCTCCACGCCTTTTTTCCTTTGAATCAAAAGTCAAGCAAAATCAAGTAGAGCACTAAGTTCAATTATTTTATTTGTGTTTGTAGCAAAAAAGTAGTTAGTTTGTCGGAATCAAAGTAAATAAGATAATAATGGCGCTTTCTTTGGTGATAGAAGATCTAATTGTAGAAAGAATCAAAACTAAAGTTGAGGATAACTCTTTTTTTGACCTATATTCCTGATTACGAATCAAGAAGCCTTTATCAACAAGAGTGAGTTCTTCCTTTCGTGAAATTAGGAAAATAAAACGAATTTCTTCTTCTTGTCTTAGGTATATAATTTGAAATTCAAATATAGATAATAGAGTTTTGTATCTTTCTCTATCTCCCGAAAAACCATTTTAGCTAAAAATTCATGTTGGGTCGGATTCGAACGAATCTTTCGATAATCTGTAAGAAACTCTTTATCTATTTTTAGAAAATTAGAAGACAAGAACAAAAGACAAAGAAATGAAGAAAAATAATAAAGTTTATTATGATACATATCTTTCTCATGTAGGGGATGAATAAGTCCATTTATTTAGTTCTACAGTTCTACATTCTTTGCACTTATTATACCTACTCAGTTAGATTTAGATATATAGATACTTAGATCTATACTAAGAATTTCAAATTCTTCAAATTCTATTAATAATAAATATTATCTAATTTCTAATTAGTAATTAGAATTCAAATTCTTAATTTAATTATAATTATTACAAGATATCTTTATTTATATAATAACATAATAACAGATACAAATAGTAAATCGAGGTACCCCTTCTATGACAAATTTGAACCTTCCATCTATTTTTGTGCCGTTAGTAGGCCTAGTCTTTCCGGCAATTGCAATGGCTTCTTTATTTCTTCATGTTCAAAAAAATAAGATTGTTTAGATCCGCTGGGACCCAATCTCATCCATTTTTTTTTTGAAAACGTGGACTTGTATCATAACACAGATATCTATTTATTGGAATATAGTATAACATGTGATTTCCACCGAACATAAAGGAAAAAACTCTTATGCCCGCAGAAATATGATATATGGATATATCAATTCTAACAATTTTCAAATAGATCAGGATCGCTGGATGGCTGAAATGTAGTCGGTGAATCTCTATGTATATCGATATGTATAGTGGGATCGTATTAAATAAAGAGTATGTTATTATTTTAGATTTAACCAATTTGATGAATTACTCCTAAAGGTTGACATCAAACTAGTGCTAG